>NC_064810.1:141819077-141840639 GCF_023721935.1 Panthera uncia
AATTCAATATTTGTTAAATTCCTGTTTTTGTTTGGAGCACTGTGCTATAGGTACATTCACGTCTGTCTCATTGTTGAATCTTGGATCTTGCAAAGACTGTGTTGTTATTTTCCACACGTTTTCACGTGGTTATGTGTGTGACTAACGTGGTTGTTTAATTTGTGCTTTGTGATGTGGAGTAAGGACGGATTCATTCTATAGGATGACTTTTTTTTTTTTTTTTTTTAATTGTTGCCAGTCACTCTTATTCCATCTAGATGCAAGAGAAAACAGTAATTGCAACCAAGGGACCTGGAATGAGCCTGCTGGGTTTCAGTCCTGTCACTACCACCTCCTGGTTGGTTCAACCAGCAGGCAGTTTACTTCATTTCCCTTGCCTCAGTTTCCTGCTCTGTAAAATAGAGATAATAATAGATTGTTGTATTGAATAAGGTAATTTGAGAAGAGCCTAGAAAGTGCCTATTGCATGATAAACGCTCAATAATTATTAACTATTACCATTATGTGGAAGCAGATGATTTCACCGCTATTTTTATCACCGATTTACATAGCACTTTATAGCTTTGTAAGCGCTGCCCTAGCATGCGTGGCAGGGGAGTTCGGGGGACTTTGCCCCCGAAGTAGGCAGTACAACACTTACCATCAAAAGATGCAGGTTATTGAATTTCAAATCATAAAAGGAGGAAAGTTTGGCTGCCATTCGTCGCCCATCCTTGTCAGTCCCAGGCAATAGTCTTTATCATATGTTTTTCCCTCTTTTATTTCCCCCCTCCCCCTTTTTTTTCAAAGAAACCATTTTCCCCAGTGTTAAAATCCTAAATAGCTCTGAATGTGTCAGTTATCAGCTTACCTCTCTTGAACTGCAGATTACTGCAGAGTGTGATTAAAATGTTGGAGAAGAGCACATGTCCTTTGGATGAGGTAGTCGATACCTCCTTGCTAACTTGATGGAAAATGTATGCATTTACACTTGTCACAAAACAAGTTGTACTGTGACTCGTGTTTCACAACGTTTGTACTCAATACCGTGTACTTTTGACAGTTCTTTCCTATTTCTGACAGATTTTTGTTTTCCTTTTTAGAAGTAAGGGAGGCCCACATTTCTGTACTTGTTTTCACTTTTGCTTCACTTGTGGTAGTATCGCTCCCTTATCATACAAAATATAGTTATCTGTCAATCAATATTTGCAAAGCATTTAGTGCATCTCTCCATGCACATCCCTACGTTAGGGTCTGACGGTTAGAAAAAGAGCATGCAAGCAGAAAGAAAAGGATCCCATCTTAAATTGTTGGACATGTGTTTATCTGTGCAAAAGCCCGTTGAAAATAGGTGAGGTCTTATTTTCTTATTATTTCAGATATTGTTACTTACTGGTATATTAGTTTCTTGGGGCTGCTATAATGAATCACCACAAACTGGGTGACTTCAAACAATAGGAATTTATCCCCCTTCAGTTTTGAAGTCCTGAATTCCAAAATCAAGGTGTCAGTGGGTTTGACTTCTTCTGGAAGCTATAGGAGAATGTGTTCCATACGCCTCATGGCTTCTGGCGGCTGCAGACAGTCCTTTTCATTGCTTGACTCAGAGACACATGGCACTAACCTGTGCCTTTGTCTTCACATCACCTTCTCCACTGTTTCTTCTCTTGTGTTAGTATCTTCTCCTTTTATAAAGGCACTTGTCATTACATTTAGACCCTGCTTGGATAAGCCAGGATGATCTCATATCAAAAATTTTAACTGAATTACACCTTCAAAGACCATTTCTTTCTCCACATGAGGTTACATTCACAGGTCTGAGTAGACATCTTTTGTGTGACCATCATTTAGCCTATCACATTGGGTATGTGTTATTTTTCCTGGAGTTTTCTCCTGTTTCAGGTTTGTAGAAATCTCCCTTAAGGACAAGGAACATATCTTATGTGTTTTGGGTTCTCTAGAGCCCAGCTGAGTGCTCTACCCAGGAAAGCCCACTTAATGTGTTAAGATGTATATGTATCTTAATGTGTCTTGAAAGCTATTAAAAGAACGGATGGCACACATATGCATGCAGAGGACCAAAACAATCTCATGACATGTAATGACCCGGTTGGAACTTACTGGTGAGACCGACGAACAGGAAAACAGTGTGGTTTGTGAGTGGTAAGTGCTATGATATTGCTACGTGTGTGTAGAAAGTCATCTTATGCTAGTCTAGGGAATGCTTGAAAGGCTTCCTGGGGAAGGAGACATAGCTAATGAATTTTGAAGGACAGGAAAGGAAGTGATCTGTGAAAACAATGAGGATGAGTTCTCTGTCCTCATGTAAAAACATGCAGAGATTTATAGTGTGAAGCTTCTGGAACCAGAAGAAAGTATTGTGTGGCTGGAAGATACGGTGCATGAGGTGGAGGCATGACTAGGGTTGGTGAGTACAGGGGAAATGGCGAGAGATAATACTCAGGTTTCATGAAGGCTGTGTCATGAAGGATCTTATATGCTCTAGCAAGGAGTTTGTATTTATTCATAAAAATAAAATAGTTGACGTGGTGGCTGAGAGATCATCAAATTAACGTCTCACAAAATGGTAGTCATTGGGAAAGAGATTGGGCATCCGTGAGACGAGAGGCAGGTTGGTCCATTTTACATTGTGGGAATAATCTGGAGTGATGGTTGCCTCGGTTCTGACAGTCTAGGCAGAGGGTGGAGGCATGGCATTATTAAAATGATATAGGACTGTTAGAGTATGGTGGCTGATTGGAGTTCGGCCATGTGGAAAAAAGCGGAGTTAAGGATGATTTTCAAATATCTGCTTTGTTTGACTCTAATAGACAAGTAATGGTATCATTCCTGGCAACTGAGGACAGAGAAGGGGGGGCATTGAAACCTTCTGTGCCTCATTTCCCTCATATGCACAATGATTAAGTAGTCCTTACCCTTCCTATTTCACAGCATTATTAGCACCCTCTAAAGTAAAGCATTTTAAATATTTCTAAAATTATAAAGCAAATTTCCAAATTATTCTTTATGGTTGGTTTACATTTGACTAAAACTTATAATTAAAATAAAAAAATTCTAAAGAAGTATATATAACTGTATGAGGGCAAAAGGTATTTTTGTTTTTTGTTTTTTCAATAGAAGGGACTTATCTTTTGGAGATGGCAAGAAATATGTGTCTATGGTCCAGGTTTTCCTCTCCCTGTCTTTGCTTTTCTATCTCTCACCGTGATTTCCTCATGCCATAGACTGAAGAAAACAATCCACAACCATTCTCTAATGCGTGTTTTTCTCAAACCCACAGTCTGCAGCTTCCAGGGTTTCTTGGTTCCTTGATATCTCACCAAGCGACCATCCCACCTCCACCCCAGCACACGTGTGGCCCTGCTGCCTTCTCTGTGCACACACACACAGGGATCGAACTCAGTAACCCCCAGGTAGGATCCTGGCACCACGTCAGTGTTCTCAGCTACAAAATGGGTGTGATTTTTACCTGTTTCACGTGACTGATGACCAAATGAAATTAGATACCCATAACATATGTGTAAATCGCTACTGAGTATACTTGGCAAAAAGTAAGCACTCAATAAATAGTACCTTGGTATGGCTATTGTGCAATACAGACTCTACAGACAGACCGACCTTGTCCTTGGAAATCTTTCCTGCTGTCCAACTTTATAATTTCCTTGACACCCTGCTGGGTTTTGAAATCTCATTCGAATTTCCCTAACACTTAGGGTCTGTTTCACAATATATTTTTTAATTGTTTATTTATGTATTTTGAGAGAGAGTGAGTGTGAGTAGGGAACGGGCAGAGACAGAAAGACAGAGAGGGAGGGAGGGAAGAAGAGAGAGAGAGAGAGAGAGAGAAAGAGAGAGAAAGAGAGAGAGAGAGAGAGAGAGAGAGAGAGAGAGAGAGAGAGAGAGAATCCCAAGCAGTCTCCGTGCTGTCAGCACAGAGCTCAACCACCTAGGACTTGAACCCATGAACTGTGAGTTCATGAGCTGAAACCAAGAGTTGGGCACTTAACCGACTGAGCCACCCAGGTGCCCTCACAATATTTAATACTAGATCATTGAGCTATATGCTGAATGTTTACTTTGTCTTTATCTTTTGTTTTGGATTTTTTTACTTGAGTATAGTTGACACATAATGTTACATTATTTTCCCCTGGACAACTTAGTGATTTGACAAGTTTATACATTATGCTGTGTTTACCGCAAGGGTAGCTACCATCTGTCCCCATACATCACTATTACTTCACTTTGTGTTTTAAAAGTCGACCCAGCATTCTTCAGGTGGATGTATCTATCACAGTGCAAGGCACCCCCAAAGTACAACAAATGGGAGGGTTTGAGAATCAGCACATCTTTCGATCTCCACAGTTCTCAATGTCTCTTTTTGGGGGGTCTTGTTGAAGTTCTTACTTTTCAGTCCTCCCTCTGTATATTAAAATCAACCTTCATTCTTTACTTTTATTTATTTATTTATTTGTTTATTTATTTATTTATTTTTAAATATTTTAATGCTGTTTATTTCTGAGGTAGAGACAGAGCATGAGCAGGCGAGGGGCAGAGAGAGGGAGACACAGAATCCGAAGCAGGCTCCAGGCTCTGAGCTGTCAGCACAGAACCTGATGCGGGGCTCGAACTCACAGACTGTGAGATCATGACCTGAGCCGAACTGGATGCTTAACCAACTGAGCCACCCAGGCGCCCCAACCTTCAACCTTGAAAGGAAGAAAGGAACTGAAAAAATGAGGCGGGAGATACCACTTTTTAAAACTTTGATCTTAAGATGGAAGAGAATGTTGGTTTCAGAACATTTTGATCTCCTTGGATTAATTTTTTTTCCATTCTCTGACAATTGAAAAATTTGCAATAATAATGGCATTGTTCTCTAAATGCCCTAGTTAGAACCAGAGCCAAGATTATTTCATCCTAGCATTAGGAAAGAGCTGTAGGAAGGAGCCCATAAAACATCCTCCTTTCCTTGATAAGAATGTAGATGAGCTCACAGCTGGAGGAAAGTCAGCCTCAGGCAGTGCAAGTCTTGGCCAGACAGCACTGAATGGCTTCAGCGAAATGCCTGGGGCAGCACAGAGTGGTGGCACTGACAGTTGCTAGAGACGAAAGCCTATTTATGTGACGATTCTTTAATTTCATTTTGCAGCTCTCTTCATGGAGTCTAAAGGTTGTATAACTTGGGGAAAGAGCTCGGGCAGCCTTTTGAGTGCAAGCTCTGGTGTGTTTAATGAGAGCAAGTTTACGTGCCGTCTTCCAAGCTCAGTTTTCTTCTCTGTAAAATGGGAATGAGCGTTTTTCTCCCAAAGGAAACATTTGGCATCTTTCTACATCAGTATTTGGAAAGTAATAATAATAAGACAACGATCTGTCTCTTAGGTATTTGAGCACTGTAAGCTGCTTATGAATGTTTTGGCAACTCTTCCAACTTTTCTCCCAAAGCATAATTTTAAAAAAAAATGTAAAAACATGACTGATGTGTCAAAGACTTATTTAACTCATTAACGAGGGAAGCAGCAGGATATTAAAGCTGATTCAAAGAGAATTTGAAAAACTAAGTCTATATGGGCTCTGTGTCTCCCTCTCTCTCTGTGCCTCCCCTGCTCACACTCTGTGTGTGTGTGTGAGTCTCTCTCTCTCTCAAAAACAAACATTAAAGAATTTTAAAAAGTCTATTATCTGTTTATTTATTTTGAGAGAGAGAGAAAGAGAGAGCAAGCACGAACAGGGGAGGGGCAGAGAGAGAGAGAGGGGGCGGGGGAAAGAGAGAGAATCCCAAGCAGGCTCTACACTGTCAGCGTGGAGCCAGATGCAGGGCTCAATCTCAGGAATTTCATGAACCATGAGATCATGACCTGAGCTGAAATCAAGAGTCAGATGCTTAACCAACTGAGCCACCAGGCGCCCCTTTTATCAAAGTCTAAAGTTAACATTCAACTTCAAAGAGAGTTCCAGTCAATGCCAAATAGTCAAACAAAGGCACCTTCTCCTAGAAAATTAAATAATCCTGGGAAGACTTGGTAGACAATATTCCTATTACATCAAAAGGACATAAAGTCATTATGTTATCTTATTCCCAAGGTTTGAAAGTGTATTTTAATATTACCTATTTGTTTTCAGTGTTTCTTTTCATTCTGATTCCTGATTTTTACGTTCAGTTTTTCCATTTTGTTTTTTATTTTCTTCTCTCTGGCCTCGTAAGTCTACATGTCTCTAATTCTCTTTTACCATCAGTCATTTATTGTCAAGTTACACCGTCAGATCTTTTTCTATTTTGCTTCCTCATTAAGCCATTATTTGAGTCGACTTTAGTTCTTACGCTAAAAACTGATGTAAATCTAATTGGTGCTGCACAACTATTAGCTTCCTTTTAGTGTCAGAGATAGGTAATGTTTGCTATTCCACTCCTGGTATCTCAATATGGTATAAGAAAAACAAGTCACAGACAGGATTCTTCCAGACATCTGAAATCTAAAGCAAGCAAGCACAGAGTTCTGTGAAATCAATGAAATCCTCATTCTCTGCCCTTTTGTCTACTCCCAAATCATCTTGTATGAGAATTTCACTTAAGGCAAATGTGTAATATTTCATGGCATGAATTTTCTGTTTTTCTTCTTAGAATCAAAAGGTCAAGGACTTTCGAAACTAGCATCCCAGGACTAAGTAGAAATTAAACTTAGGGAGCCATTACTAAGGGTGCAAGGAGAGCTAGATTTTCTAAAATTTTCTGTTCATATTAGAGTAGGAATATATTAGCTGTATTCTAGCCTGTCCTTGTATCTTGAACACCATCATTTTCACTGATGAAAGCCCATATCTAATAACCATTAGGCTTATTAACAAATCATTGATTTCACCAATGCAAATCTATAATATTCATTATGCTAATTAACAAACTTCTGCACTGATCAGACATGAAGCTAGCGGAAGCCTTATAGATGCTATCTCTGGTGCATTGTCTTCTTTTTTTAATGTTTATTCATTTTAAAAGTTTTTTTTTTTTAATGTTTATTTATTTTTGAGACAGAGAGAGACAGAGCATGAATAGGGGAGGGTCAGAGTGAGAGGGAGACACAGAATCCGAAGCAGGCTCCAGGCTCTGAGCTATCAGCACAGAGCCTGATGCGGGGCTCAAACTCACAGACTGTGAGATCATGACCTGAGCCGAGGTCGGACGCTTAACCGACTGAGCCACCCAGGCGCCCCAATGTTTATTCATTTTAGAGAGAGAGAGAGAGAGCATGAGTGTGGGACTGGCAGAGAGAGAGTGGGGACAGAGGATCTGAAGTGGGCTCTGAGTTGAGAGCAGCGAGCCTGATGTAGGGCTCGCACTCCTGAACCATGAGATCATGACCTGAGCCAAAGTCGGACGCTCAACTGACTGAGCCACCCAGGTGCCCCAGGCACATTATCTTCTGAATAAGTGCCCTCTAACCATCCCTAGAGGATCCTCAAATAGGGAACCCATGCTTTGGGGCCTAGAGGTGTCACATTCATTTACATTACACAATCTAGGTTGGAAGTGGTTTGCGATAAAATATTGTCTACATCCCAACCTGGACTTGGCCTGTTTCTAAATGGAGATATCACAGCCTACCGCTCTCTGTGGAAGGCAGGGGTGACCTGGTACTTGCTACCGCACCATTTTTCTGTTTCTAAACTCCAGAAGCTGGGATGAGGGTAACACTCCTTTGGGAATGTAGGTCGCATTTATCAAACAGACTGCAAGGAGTTGAGCAAGGAAAGCACTTGAATCTGAACTTTGTCCTGGAGGATTGGGATTAAGATATCCCCCAGAAGGAGACCGTGTTGCCCGATGATGGCCATGGCAATGGGCTACTGGGAAAATATGAGGATGTGAAGTGATGTGTCCTGACTTATTATAAGAAAAGAATATATTTTTTTACATTGCTGATTTCTTTTGGGCAGTAGTGTCTGTTAGAGCTAATGGGAAAAACAAAGACCAAAAGCAAATCTGGTTTAAATTCTGTTGTAATTGTGTCAGGTTTAATATTATGATAAAATCTTAGCCTCCATACAAGGAGGTTAAATCCCTAGTTGATTCAAAGTGAATTTAGTTTCTCCAGAGATGAGCAGAATGAGACAAAAACATGACCCATTTTTTTTTTCCTCCTCAGAGTCCAAATTCTTGCTGTACTGTTTTCTTCTTCCCTCTATCTTGGGAAGGTTTCTCATAGCCAAAGTGCAGAGGCATGCTCTTGCTGTGTGGGGATTAGAAAGATTCATGACATCCTTCACTACAGAAGGCCCTGGATTATTTTAGGCAAAAAGAAGAGCCTGGAGTGATTCATTGGACAGTTGCTCATGTTGTGCCCTGGCCAGAGCTGTTACCTACTTATGACAATGTAATTTCATTTGCTTTTAGAGATGCACTTTATGCCCTGTCAGCCTAACCTAGAAGTATGTCCACCAGGCAAGATGCTTAACCTCTCCTACTGAGCCGAGTGGCAGCACTAGAATTGGCAGTGAATTTTGATTCTTCTTTCTGTGGAAGGGAACTGGTCGCAACAGTTGCTGAAATTCCCCCAAATTTGTGGTTACAAAATTCCTGAATCCATGCTGGACCGTGATCTGCATGCAAAGACTTACACTTCCTACAATTTAAAACACAACTGGGTGGGTGATGGGTATTGAGGAGGGCACCTTTTGGGATGAGCACTGGGTGTTGTATGGAAACGAATTTGACAATAAATTTCATATATTAAAAAAAAAATAAAACTACAGAGATCTCTAACTAAAAAAATAAATAAATAAAACACAACTTAAAGTGATTATTTAAATAAATGTTCTAGCATTAGAATTTTATTTTTTATTTTTATTTTTTGTACAGTGTCTGGTTTTTTGTGTGTTAACCTTAGCCAAGGTTTCATTTTACTTTCTTCCACTTTTCTTCTCTTTATAGTTATTTCTAAGTTTAAAAAAATTTTTAATGTAACTTTTGGAGATTTTACACATATAAATGATTTTAATGCAAACATAATGAGCCCTGATGGATGTTCCTTCCACTCCTATCAGGTCATATTTTCCCAAGGCTTGCTGATTACTTTCCTTTGCCTTCCTTTCCAGAAAGAACCATCATCATGAGTGTGATATTTTTTTTTATTCTCATGCATGTTTTCATATTTTTAATACATACTTTTCTATCCATAAATGAGAAATAGTTTTGTTATGCAGGTTTTAAAATTTTATAACAACTATGTAGTTTTCTTTTATATGATTTTGCCATAATTTATTTATCCATTTTCTTAGGATGTCCCCAGTTTTTCACCATTACAAACAACACTGCACAGAACACTCTTAACCATGTTGCCATGCGTAAGGGTTCTCTAGAGGATCTGACTACAATGGAATTGCTAAGTTTTTGGATGTGAATGTCTTCAACTTTATCAAATATTGCTGAATTGCTCTCTAAAGAGAAATGTTGGAGTTCTTTATATATTCTGGGAATGAAGTATTGTTGGGTATATGCACAGCCAATATATTTTCCTGTCTGTGGCTTGTCTTTTCCTTTTTTTCATTGTGAGTTTTAAAAGTAATTTTAATTTCAGTGTATTTAAAGGTACGGAGTTTTTCATGTTTTGTGCCTTTTGTATCTTGTTCTAAAAATCCTTTCATTATACATGGTCATGCAGATGTCACTGTCTCCTTCATCCTCTGGTTCCTTAGTCTACGTGAGCACACTTCAGGGATTGCCCTGTGCCATATGAGCATTGGTTTAATCTATACTAATCTAGATGCGAGATTTAGCATCTCTTGATATCCTCAAAATGCATTAGAGAGCAAGGTGGATTTTATAGTATTGACAAAGGAGGAGTTCACATCTACTCCACATTAGATAAATCCACCTCTCCTGTTAGCTATTTCTATTCTCTGCCTTTGTTAAGTCTTGACCTTACCAGCACTTTCTCTACCAGAATTAGTCCTGCTTTTTTCTCCCTTTGGGGAACAAAAATAACTCTTTTCTTGGCTTCGTGAAAAACTCTGCCTGTTTTGCTATGAAACATGGGTAACAGTTGACTGATAAATTAACAAGCAACAAGAATATAAAAGTTCATCTCAATCGCAGTGGGCTTCTCACTTAAAGAAATTCTCACATTTATTCATTTATTTAAATCATATTTATTAAGCATCAACTGAGTGCCAAATATTACACAAGACACTGAGTAAACAATGTCTCAGATGGAAAAGTTGGGAGAGGGAGATTTTAGAAAGCTTCTCTGAGATGGAGACATTTAAAGTGAGGTTAGAAGAGTAAGGAATTAGCTATTTCAAGGTGAGGGAAAATATTTAACAGGAGGTTACATGACAAATGCAAAAGCCAAATGAAGTGAAAAAGAGCCTGGCACATTGGGAGAACCTAAAAGGATGAAAGTTATAGCTAAAAGGAAATGTTGAAGGGGGAAAATGACACAGAATGTGGATAGAGAGCATAGGGGTGAAATTATTTAGTGCCTTTTAGGCTTTCATAAAGGGAGGCTAATGTTTGACCTGGCTGTATCTCGTAGATAGACTGCGTCTACTCTAATAGACAGACTGGCAATACACAAGAGCAGAAGAAGGAAACCACGTAGGAAGCTGTGGCTGGGGTCCAAGTGAGAGGCAATGAAGACCAAGATTAGTTTTATAAAAGATGAGAGTAGAGAGATACACTTAGAAGGAGGGATACCAGAGATTTTTGAAGAGATAAATAGAGGAAGGAAAAAATGTAATCAAAGATGGCTGCTGGTAATGTGGCATGATTAAGGATAGGATATACACTGAGATGGTGACAACCATCGAATAGGTTTAGGGTAGGACAGGCATGGTGCAAGGAAGAGTTTTGTCTTCTGCACATCACTTTCAGATGCCTGTGAGGCATCCATATGGAGACACTGAGTATTCAGTTGGATCTGGAACTCGGAGAAGAGGTAAATTTGGGAGCATCAGCTGGTAGGAAAAGACATTTTTATTCCATTTCATGATGGAGAGATAGATATGTAGATATGAAAACGGAATGAAGGAAGATCTTTCTTTAGTTTAAACCTATGCTTTATATTCCAGTGACTACCAGCCATGGCCTTGAATTTCTGTGCATGGGATCTTGGGCAGACTGTATTTCAGAAAGCCCAAGGAAAGTCAGAAGTTGGCAATTGTCCATTTGGTCCCACTGACGTGTCTCATTATTTTTCTAGGAGTCTTTTGGTTTGTAGACTTTTCAGAGTGAAGTGCTAGAATGTATTGCACCAATGTCCTTCGAAAATAATGAGGTTGATTGTACACTTTACAGGAAAAATTGAATTATATTATTGGAGGTTTGTTGAGAGATTAGTATCATAATAGGCCTTTGTTAATAGGCAGCAAAACTGGCATGCCTGTGCTTGTGCAACATTAATAGTTCCAAAATTTTTACTTGGGGTTCTGGTACTATTCCCAAAGTAGATTTGTCTACCGTGTAATTGTAATTTCTGTGTAATTGACAAGAAGTTTTGCACTGCAGTAGATTGTGTTGACTTTTTCTTGTGGCAGGTAAAATGATGGCTAGTTGAGGTACTGTGGCAGAATGTTCTATTTGGTCATAGATAGATATATGTGCAGCTTATATTTTGTGTTTATTCACAATGTTTACTCCATTTTTATTTACCTTCAGCTGTTTGCAGAAGGTAATTCTGGTTGTCCATTGTTACTGATGACAAGTATACCTATTAGTCAGGAAATATTGAGTGCCAACTATGAACCAGCTTCTGTGGTACCCATGAGAGTTACCAAAAAACTAGGTCATCATTCTTGAGTCCAAGAAGCTTACAGTCTGGAAAAGGAAGAGGTTTATAATTGCCTACCTACATTGCAAGATGGAATGGGAAAATGGTATAACAGACTGAAAAAATATATTCTGTGTGTCACTTCTGGGTAACAATGATTGCATGACATGGGTTTACAAATATCCCTGATGAAATGAATGAACACTAGTAAAAACTAGCAAGTAACAAAAAGTAGATCATTAGTGGAACAAAATAAGGAAAAGGGAATCATTGAAAGGCCTACATTTCTTGAGTGGCAGCTAAGAAAAGAATTAAAATATTGTAGTGTGACACCACATGTCTCTGAACCACAGCTACGAAATTTAAGAAGCAGCATAGGTGAGGGGCACCTGGGTGGTTCAGTCGGTTGAACATTGACTTTGGCTCAGGTCACGATCTCATAGTTCGTGAGTTCAAGCCCTGCATCGGGCTCTCTGCTGTCAGTCCAGAGCCCGCTTTGGATCCTCTGTCCCCTCTCTCTCTCTGTTCCTGCCCTGTTCCCTCTGTCTCCCTTCTCTCTCTCTCTCTCTCTATTAATCCCCTATCTCTATCAAGAAAAAAAAGAAAAAGAAAGAAAACAAGGAAAAAAAGCATTTAAGAAGCAGTACTGGTGAATATATTATTCAGGGTAGGCTAATAGTTGAAAGATGCGGTGCTAAAACTTCAGTGTTTCACATGCTACATGCAAGTTTCTTTCTCACTCATTACATACCTCTCCATTAAAAGGAAGAAGGGCAGACAATCAGGGATGAGAAGTCTTTATGGAATAAGCTTGGGAGTGGCTGATTTCACCTGGCCAGACTTCCTTACCTGCCAGGGAGGCTAGGAAACGGAGTCCTTTTGTGTGCCCACCAGAAAAGGGAAAGGTTTTGGTGAACATAGGGGTGTCTGCCACAGAGCCTACACAATCTCTATAATTTCCATTGGCCATCCCCAAACGGGAAAAGTGAAACAAAGGACTCCCTCACCCCACTCTTCCCTGTTTTGACTAAGGGTAGTGAAATGGCTAAATGAGAAGTAAGTGAAGACAACCCTCCCTGGGGAAGGAAAGACTCCAGGGCTCCCCCATAAAGTGAGGAAGAGCACAATCTGAACACCTAGCACAGCTCCCAGGGCCATGGGATACGCTATTACATAGATGGCATGGACCCAGGTTTAGGTTGGGCATCTGTCAAAATCAGGAGACATTCGAGAATCCAGGTCTTCTAATAACAACTGTTCCCAGCCTCAGGTAAGCTCCCTTTCCTTCTCTTTCAGCGCCTCCACTCAAGCTTGCTAGGTCCTCCAAGATGAAAACAAAAACAACTAGCTAGGACCTGGAATGCCAGGCTTTATTTGTAGTTTAGAGAGCTATCGATAGGTCTCAGTGGAAAGGAACTTAAAGGAAACTCAGTCACACTGTAGCAGATCAAATAGAAATTCTGGACAAGTGTCTCATGATGACCATGGGATGAAAAAGAAAACCACATGGCAGCTGTAAAGCACTCTGTAGAGGGGGGAAAGAGGCATAACAGGAGAAGACAAAGAACCTAGTCTAAAAGCAAACTATGAGTCAGGGGATAAAAGAAAATCCCATGCATATCTTTTATGTCATAGAAGAGCATAATAGGATTGAGAATTCAATTAAAAAAGAACTCACACATGAAATCACAAGGCCATGGGGTGCGGTTAAAAGGGCAAGGGGTCCTGGGTGATGACAATCCCATTCTCAGTCCCCAAGGCACAGAGCAAAGGC
This sequence comes from Panthera uncia, assembly GCF_023721935.1. Taxonomy (NCBI): domain Eukaryota; kingdom Metazoa; phylum Chordata; class Mammalia; order Carnivora; family Felidae; genus Panthera; species Panthera uncia. Next base: position 141,832,611 of record NC_064810.1, read on the forward strand.
AGAAGGCAAAGGCTGGATCTGAGGGGCGGAGAGGCAATAATCATCATGCTCTTCTAGGCATTAGAAAGAAATGAGTGTTTCTTCAAATCAAGGACAGGAATTAAGACGGGAGAGAGCAGAACTGGGGATCGGGAAGCTCCCAGGGCTCGCATCATTTCTTGCTTTTGCTGCCGTGTTCTCGTTCTTAGCAGAGGGCTTCACAAATTCTCAGTCCACATGGAAGAATGTGGTTTATGTTGTGCTTCCAGGCAACAAACAGACTGACTACTTGGCTCAGAGCCACAATTCCAACTTCCCAGGAGAAAAATCTGATGGATCCAGCTTACGTACGGCCAATCAGCTATAGGAGAGAGACATGAAGTCATAAAGCAAAGCTAGTTTATAGTTCCTGAGCGTGAACTGGATGTCAGACACCGTGCCAAATGCTAACCATGGGCATCTTGGACAGTCTACACATAGGAGAGATAGGACTAACATCATTATTTTAAGTGGATGAGGATGCCGGCACTCAGAAAATTTAAGTTACTTATCCCGTGTCCCACAGGTGTTCTGTCTCAGAGTCAGGTTTCAGATCCAGGCTGTGAGCTCCAAAATCTGCCCTTAGTATTATATTAAGGCACATATTGTATATTAATATATATAGCCCTTTGCGCTATATTACCGGTATACCCCAAGAGCCATTACCAAAAGGATGGTCAGTCTGTGGATTAGACAGATCCCCTAAAAATTGAACATTATTTTCCTAAAATTTTCTCAGGTTAGATTCTTATAAGAGGATTTACTGGGTAATGGGTTATATTGCCCAGTGGATTTCCTGAAAAGTTGCTCCCATTTACATCCCCGAGAAGTACATGGAAGTGTTTCTCTCTTCATATTATTGCCAACATTGAATACTAAATTTTTATCTTTGCCAGTTGAGTAGGGAGTTAGACTGGGAAGAATTTATTCTGACTGGGGGCTTGGGGAAGTTGTCACAGGGGAGGCCAGTAAGGAGCACAACAAAAGCGAAACAGAAAGGCCTAGAAGTACGTGGGCTATTTGTAAAAGGCAGAGCAAGCAGTCTGGACAGCTTGACTATAGAGTACAGAGGGGCTGCAGTGAGGAATGATTGTGGAGAGCCGTGAAAGCCAGGGTGAGATATTGTGACCCTATTATTAGCATTTTTGAGATGAGAGGTGATGTGATGTTGTTCTAAAAGGAAGTAACCCCCAAGCAGCCTTTGTGAGATATTTGCCCATGATAGTTACCTTACACACATTTAGATGCGTGTATCTATCTATCTATCTATCTATCCTTTCCTTCACTGCCTCCCCACCCCTCCGTATAATCATTTTCAAACAAGTAACCATTTTGTTTAAAAAATGCTGATGGGGTTCATATAGGATTGCTTGTATTAGGGTAAAATAAATTCACCGAGGGGCCGACAGGTGTGAGGGCTTTTCTGCGTTGAAATGCATCTGCCTGGCAACATTTGCATCGTATGAGAAATCTATGCTAACATAACATTCACACTCAGAGGAGAAGTTTAAATTGCAAATTTTGAAAAGCTTGAAGTCAGTAAATAATATGTTTGGGAGAGGGGTGCTAGTGCCAAAGCGACATCGGTGAGGAAGCCTAAACGGAAGGCCTGCATTTGCCAGGTGTGAACCCTCTGAGAGCCGGAAGCACCTGGGAAGCCCGGGCCTGGTGATGAGCTCAGCCCCTCCCAACAGTGGATGGCACACAATTAGAATCACCTGGAGGGCTTGTAAAACCCAACTGCTAGGTCCCACCCAGAGTTTTCCATTTAAGGGGGTGAGGGTGGCGTCAGTGGGGGAATTCGCATTTTGAAAACCCGTCCCTGGTGGTGCCTGTCCTGGGGGCTACGCTTGGAGAACTATTGCTCTAAGAAACTCCTAATGGCAACCTTGCCTGTCAACACGGGTGGAAGAGACCGACCGACTGATAATAACTGAGGGTTCCGCCCGATTCACTTAAGCCCTGACGACGATGTTTCTTCACAGCTTCGGAAGGGTCCTTTAGTTCTGGGAAGGATCCCACGGGAGGAAGAAGCCAGGGCCAGGGGTAAATCCGGAGGACTACCCCCCACTCCCGGGGACCAGCCCCGGCCCCCAGCTCCTCCCTCTACCTCAGAGCTACCAGTTTGGAGGAGAGAAATCCAAGCCTCCCCGGCCGTCTGCTGAGGGCAGCGTCTTCTGCCGGCTTTCCCCGGCAGAAGTTTCTTCCAGAAGAAGAGCCCAAGATACGGGCTTCCGGAGCAGCCAGCCGCTCCCCCTGGGCGATGATGTCAGCGCTCTCCGCTCCAGCACACCTGGCCGAAGGCATCAGATAAGCGCCATGGGAAGGGGCCTGAGGAAGGAGCACAGTCTTGCCAGGTGAACCAAAGACCCTTTTGTTTTTCTGGGCCGGGGCCGGCTGCCAGCTCTGTGGATTTCTGTCAGTCAGCTGGCTGCCACACTTCCCTGCTTCTCGAGTTTCCCGAAAAAGAAACCGTTAGTGATTTGCAGAGCGGCTCCGGAGCACATGGGGCTGTCACGTGAGGCCGAGGCCCGAGTTCGGACCGGGGAGCCACCTCCCTGCTTTGGCGGGGAGCCACCTTTGGGGAGTGGAGCTTATGAATTCGGGCAGCCACGGGGGCTGTGCAGGTAGGCCGTTGCCTGCCTGGCAGCGACAGTCCTGCCTGGAATCTTTTCGTAGAATGCCCGCGCAGAGCCCTACTAGGTGCAGTGGGGGCTGAACGTGTCCCGAGAAGCAGCTTGAAGTCCAGCCCCTCTGGGTAGGTGACTGACCTGGGACGGTTGTCCTGTCTGATGCTCCCCAACTTGGGGCCCCGGTAATTCGATACCCCTCATGACCCTAGTGGGACTCCTAGTGATGTCGTTGGGAGTTAGAATCTTGAAGGAAAGCGCTCTTTGTGTCCAGAGGCTTCTGAGCCAATTCTACTACTCATTCTGGATCAACCCAGGTGGCAATAGGCCAACCTCAGGATCTGATTCTGTTTCTCACCCCGAGGCTCGTTGGAAGTGTGGGGGTGGGGAGGAGTGGCAGGGGAGGGTGACTGCCTCTCTGGTTATGATTCATTCGAGGATGAAAAAGTGTGTAAAGGGAGCGTTTTTTCTTTTTTTCTTCTACATTATTCTACTCGTTTACAGGGTGAGAGGGTGGTCTTAAGAATATCCTCCTTAGGGAGAAGTGAAAGAGGGCAAGGTTATAGAGATTTCCTGGGTGCCAGATCGAAAAGGGACCCCAGAGACCCACTTTGAAATACATGAACAAACAGCTGGTACCAGGGTCTGTGTTCCTCTAGAGGAGGGGCGCACTCCAATCTCCGCTTCCCATAGGAATGTGGCTTCTTCTCCTCCCAGGGGGACTGCATCTTCCATGGGCCCAAAGCCTCCAGGTGTGGGGCAGACGGGGCCGAGATAACTCCTGTCAATAGCTGACACGCAAACTGAGACGAACCGGCACCACAGTGGTCTGATTAGCCTCCATGAACAGAGTTGTTCTCGTGCTCGCGCTATGACAAGATGTCTCAACCTTGACATTGCTGCTGTTTTGACCCGGATAACTCTTTGCTGTAGAGGGCTATCCTGTGCGTTGTAAGGGGTTTAGCGGCATCCCCGATGCTGACGCGTTGGAGGACAGCCAAAAATGTTGTGACAGCCAAAATGTGACATATCCACTTGTGACAGCCAAAAATGTTTCCAAACGGAACCGAATGTCCCTAGAGGCTCAAAATCGCCTCGCTGAGAACTGCTGATCTACAAGGAGGGAAACATGACATGGGCGGGAATCCCCCATTGGACAAATAACCGTTCCTACAAATGACCAGGTGATTGTTCAGGACCCAGCTTACTTACAGGGAGAGCGGGAGGGTGGGCACTTAAGACTCTCTTCCCTCACTGACCGCATGCCTTAGCTCTGTTTCTTCCAAAAGAAGAGCCCAAGATATGGGGTCAGGTAGTTTATTTGGGAGAACAAGGAAACGCAGGTGAAAACAGGAACGCTGATAAGATGTATGTTAACTAATAGATTGCTGCTGTGGATAAATGAGGCTCAATGACTCTGGGACCTTCTGAGGAAACATGTAAAATGCCCTTCGTGGTGGTGTCCCTCCAAAGAAGGAGAAATGGTTGTGCTTATCCACACAATTGGGAGTGGCTGCCCCTGAGGACGTTAATTGCCTTGCGTTTCTTGGTTGCGCCTCCTTGCTACCTAGCAAGCTTAGGTGGTGCTGGGAGAAAAACCCCTCAGAGTTGAAGAGAGGGCAGGTGCTTAAGGTGAGATGTTCTCAGCATGCTGGAAATGTCTACCATAGCTGTAGGCAAGGTCGGGTATGTACTAAGAGGATTAGTAGGCTGGGACCTCCACATCAGCTTCTACATCCTGTCTGAGTTTTCTCTCTCCTCAATAGAGTCTGTTCCTCAACCTATAGCGTATGACATGGAGGAGTTTGTTCCAGCTCCTGGTACAACACAAGTAGGACACACAAAAAGACCCCACTTGTGGGACATCCTCTGACTGTCGTTCTGTGGGCTAGGGGAATAGTTTTCTGAATAGACCCTGTTTCAAGACCCCAAAAGCTACAAGTAGAAGTAGGGAGAAGAGCACCTCCTTGGTGTCTGAAAATTTGTTTTGCTGGTAGCCCTGAAAGTGTTGAAAGGAAATGTATATTTTTTTCCATGTCACGTATCTTCACAGGGCCTTGTGATTTAGCGGGGACATGAGTGTGTTGAAAAAGCACTGGAAGTCCCTGAGACTTAATATGCAGATAGCATGCTTCCTAGATACTTGATATTCTAGCAAGTCTGATGAAAGATGGGAATTAGAGTTAGCGCGGTCTTCTGGGAATGAGGAAATTGAGACACAGTGTGGAGGGTCTAGAGGGATTTCAGAGACCTTCCCTGGTGTTGGGAGAGGGCCACGATAGCCCAGGGTTATTGTTCTTGCTTATGGGCAGACAGGTTTGGATGCCACACCAAGGGGTTTAGGTTAGATAGGACAAGCCACAGGGAGCTTCTGAGGCCTTCCTGGTAAGGGAACAACATGATGAAGATGGTGACGGAGAGCTATCGTTCCCATGGCTGCCTAGCTACAGAAAGGGCTGGAGTGGGAGAGACCGTCCAAAAAGCTGTTCCAATACAAGGATGAGGAGGTGAAGACTGTACAGTCAAATCTGAATGTAGATAACATCTTCAACCTTCTAGCAGCCCCTTCTAGATCTAAAAGTAGGGAGGCCATAATGGAGTGCCCTGTTATTAATGTAGAAAGTGTTCTCTGAGGAGTTTCCCTGTAAGCCATGGCATCCTCTCCTGTGGTAGCTGGAAAGATCTAGGGTCCTCTGTCTATTCCAGTGGTGGCTAATTTGGATGCCTAAAGAGCCCAGCCAGGTAAAGGAGCACGGGAAGCAGGTATGGGTTTAATTCATGTGTTTACATTGTGTGGGTGTGGAGTGTGGGCCACTGGGTAGTGGTATGCTGGAATGAGCTTATACCAGCTCAGGAGGGCCGGTTGTGAAATTGTCAGGAAGTGTGTAAGATGGTTGGTACTCCAGTGGTAGCTTGAAATCGAGCATGGCGGGAGTAGTTATCCCATCAGAACTGGCGAACAGTACCAATTAGGGCTCCCTCTCTCCCGAGGGCTGGTTGTTAAATATTTTCCAGCAGCCCGCCCCTGGCCCCGTGACAAACCGGGAACGTATGTGCCCCAGCCAAAGTGGGCAGCTGCTGGTCTACTTCAGCCTCAGTAGCCGCAATGGCCGGGTAGGGTCATTGTTTCCAGATGTTCTAATTTTTCAGGAGTCAAACACGTTTGTTTTATATGTGAAGTAATGCAGGCCTAGACGGATGTAGCGTGTTTGAAGAAAAGAGAGGAGGCTGGACTAGAAGGACTGAGGGAACAGTGATAGCAGTCAAGCAGCATATTAAAAGCCTTCTCCCTTCTCTGTCCGTGGCTGTCAGAGAATTGAACGAATGGCACTCCACAAATAGGAAAACGTGAACGGACTGGTGGTATCCTTCTTCAGCCTAGGCATATAACATTTCTTCTGTATTACAATTTGGTTAGGTGTGCGTAGCCAAAGAAATGACGAGGAGTGATCAGGGGCTACCAAGTGATGGAAGGCAGTGTTCCTACCTCAAACATTCAGTTACTTTCACTCAGAGAAACTGCAAGTGCAAATATAAGCAAAATTAGACACCCCAAGATTCGACTCTTGAGTGGATCGTCACAATTCTCAAATTCCTCCTATATCCAGGGAAACAAATTGGCAATTTCTGTGATCCCTCTTAATTTAAACCTGGAAGCCAATTTTGCATGGCTGATGTGGATGGTTTATGCTTGCATTACTTCAATACTATGTCAGTAGACCAAGATTGTGGTCTCTTCCATCCCACCCTCCCCACCCCACCCCCCACCGTCTCCCAATATTCAGAACTTCTTGTCATTCCAGGCAACTCACCGGCAAGTAGGGAAGGATCCTAAATTTAGCTAATCTCCTAGGCAAGGATCTAAAGTACACTTCCATAGCTACAAACATGCTGAATAGCAGAGGAAGGCTCTCTTAATTGGCTGTGGTGCGTGTGGAAGGTCCTGGGGAAAAAAATAACAATTAAGTTAAAAGCTACCTTTGCATCCTAAATCTAAGTACCTTGAAAAAGGGATGACTTGTTTTAATTGCAGAGACTTTTTGTGATTCCGAATTTTTAAAGACTTTCTTCACACAGAACAATATCAGCAAGTAGTTAAATTCTTTGTCTTTCCTTGGGAACTTTAATTAAGGTTTTGTGTTCTATAACCTTGTCAGATCACTGGCTTGGTCTTAAAATAAGTTTTATGGCCTTCTTGACCTTCATTTACCTTAGAAGTAGAAACAAGCCAACTTTCTCTTCAAAGTGAAAGAGAAAAGGTCTGCACGTTTGAAAATGCTTCAGACTTACTTGGCTGGTGACTTGTGATTTAATAGTTCTTCAGAGTTCTCTTGGAAATGCTTGCAAGTTCATTAACCACTACTATGCCCTCTTTAATTGCTCTCTATCTTTATGCCGCTAGAGGTTCTCTTCTTTCCAAACCCAGTGTAACACCGGAGGCCATCCGAAAGGGAGTGATTTCATTGACTGGAAACAGTCACCAGAGCCATACTATTTGCGGATCAGATGAAGTCAAGCCTGAAAGGAAGGCTATAGAAGTTCCTCCACTAGCCTCTTCTCTGCTGGGCACGTGGGACAGTTGGCCTTCTTAGGCCCCCTGTGGCAGTTCCAGGCCCGGTGAGCAGGTGTAACCAGTGAGCTGTGAATGGAAGGGATAGGTGCTACTTCCGGGCTGGAGCATTTCCCTGCTGATGCTAGAGCCTCTGGAACACACTCTCTCTGGTTTGGCAGTAACTGGTGGGCAGCACTGAGATCGATAGCTGATCTTTCAGCTGGGCCTCTGAGGGAGTGACTTGGATAGAACAGTGCCTGCACCCGCCTCCTGCTCGGGTGACCCGCAATGAGTTTGTAGTATAAGCAAGATACAGCCTTGAGCCACTGGGATTTGGGGTTTATTGTCACTATAGCATGAGCTATCCTGTCCTGAATGATACATACACCCAGCAGGCCTGTGGTCCTGAGAGAAGTGCCTCAGAGTGGAAGGAAGTGCCTTCTACCCGACACGCTTTGTGGTTTTCCTAGTCATCTGAGAAGCGTGAGCTCAGAGAGCCCTCAATCATGCAGAAAAGTTACAGCTAGTTTTGAGGACTGTTACTACCATCACCATTCTTTTATAGCTTTTTTTTTTTTTCTTTAAATTGACATTTTGAGCCAAGACGTGAGAAGGGAGAAGAAGCTGGTGTGTTAATGGTGGGGTTGGGGATGGGGTGCCTGGGTGGCTCAGCTGGTTAAGCATCTGACTTTGGCCTAGGTCATGATCACACTGTCCCCAGTTCAAGCCCCGGGTCAGGCTCCGTCGCCTGTCTGTCCGTCGCCTGTCTGTCCGTCGCCTGTCTGTCCGTCGCCTGTCTGTCCGTCGCCTGTCTGTCCGTCGCCTGTCT
>NC_064810.1:141840649-141890523 GCF_023721935.1 Panthera uncia
CTGTCCGTCGCCTGTCTGTCCGTCGCCTGTCTGTCCGTCGCCTGTCTCTCCAATATAAATAAACATTTAAAAAAACTGGTTGGGTTGGGATCAGATTTTCAGGTCAGGACAGCAATGTAAAGTCCCAGAGGGGAGAAAGAGTTTGCTGTGTTAACCTGTATGAGAGGGTTAAGCTGTATTTCGTAATGGGTGCTGTGGGTGCCCTCCCGGGCCCATTTCCAGGACCACAATCGGTGAGCTGACAGCTAATAGCTCCCAGAAGTCACCTTTTGAGCATTGCCGTCCACCATTTGGAGGCACCAGGGACAGAAGGTTTTAGGCCCCTTCGCTCTGCCCCACGGAGGGGTAGCCCATAGCCATTGACTGGCTGACTTGAGGAGAAAAATGCTGGCAAGATCCTTGTTTTGTAGTTTATGTTCCAGAGCTTCTCTTAACCTCCAGTTGGGCAAAAGCTGGGCTCTATCTGCAACCTCGTCTTTGCTTCACCCCTTTCTCTTTTCCGTTGTTTCCCTCATTCTGCTATGCTTCTTCCACAAATTTCATGTAGCTAGGTCCCTTCTCAGGCTCTGCTTCTTGAGAATTCAGCAGAAGACCTATACTAAGATAGGAGAGGGTCCTTTGGGCCAAATATATGGGGGATGTGCTGGATGCTATTCAATTCTCTCGTAATTTCCTTACAATTATTAGGGCACCAAATCCTCTTAAGTCCTACAACAGGGAAATTTATTTAACCTCAAGTAACCTGTGTAACTTTGTGAAATTAAGGAGGTTGTACAGAGGGTTGGGAATCTTAGCTTCAGACCCCTGCTTCAGTAATTCATTGTGTAATATTGGGCTAAGTATCTAATTCTGTACATCCTCTTCTCAGGAAAATGGGAATATATTCATTGCTGGTAGAAAGACATGTCTGTAAAATGAACTATCTATGGGGGAAAATAGCTTGGCAGTTTCTTAAAAAGTTAAACATGAATTTATGAATGCCCAATTCGGCTAGGTTTCTATCCTTGAAGATAATTGACAATCTGTGTTCATAGAAAGACACGTGTGAATTATCATAGGGTTATTCATAAGAGCACAAAAATGGAGACAACCCACATGTCTGTCACCTGCGGTATAACCATATGGTGGAATACTATTCAGCAATAAAAAACAACTACTGATAAATACTACAACATGGGCCTCAAAAACCTTGTGTTACATGAAAGAAGGCAGGCACAGAAGGCTATGCACTGTATGTGCAATTTCACTGGATGTGAAATCTCCAGATCAGATGTTGCTTGGGCCTTAGGTGGTAGTGGGGATTGACTGCAGGCACAAGAGAACTTTTGGGGGTGAAGGAAATGCTCTAAAACTGGAATTGTGGAGACGGTTATACACTGTATGAATTTCCTAAACTTCATTTGAAGTGTACTGACAATGGCTGAATTAGGGTCTGTATGCTAGGTCATATTAGAGCTGCTATATAGAAACCCTTTGAGAACATATGTCTGTGTTTTCACTCTGACTGCCCCTAAAGATATCTTTTTTTGGAGATTTGGGAATCTTTTCTTTATAAATGAAGAGACAAGTTCTACGTGATAGTAAAAAGAAGTTGGGGAGGCTGTAATAGTTACCTTCCGGGGATGCTGTGAGGGTTACATGACATTCAGTGCATGTCAGCTGTCACTGTCATTTTTGTTGTAGCTGAGTCAGCATTTCCTTACGTTGGTTTCGTTTGTTTATTTATGAGAGAGGGGGGCGGGGTGGGGCAGAAGGAGAGAGAGGGAAGCTTAAGCAGTTTCTGAGCTGTTACTGTGGAGCCCAACACAGGGCTCAATCCCATGACCCTGGGATCTTGACCTGAACTGAAATCAACAGTTAGATGCTTAACTGACTGAGCCACCCAGGCACCCCTCCTCACTTCCTTTCAAGAGCAAAACTTTTTTTGTTCTTGTTGAAATACTGGATGATGGGTTACTTTGGGATCTGTTGATCCCAAAAGGTAGGAGACCTTTTGTTCTTTGGCCTTTTTCCCTTTTAACAGTTATTTTCTTAAATTTTTGAATTGTTAATATATATATATATATATATATATATATTTTTTTTTTTGCTTTATAACTTGAGTAGGGCATACTTAATTTGAAAAAAGCTTTTGGGGGCGCCTGGGTGGCTCAGTCGGTTGAGCGTCTGACTTCGGCTCAGGTCATGATCTCACGGTCCGTGAGTTCGAGCCCCGCGTCAGGCTCTGGGCTGATGGCTCAGAGCCTGGAGCCTGCTTCCAATTCTGTGTCTCCCTCTCTCTCTGCCCCTCCCCCGTTCATGCTCTGTCTCTCTCTGTCTCAAAAATAAATAAATGTTAAAAAAAAAAAAATTAAAAAAAAATGAAAAAAGCTTTTATATTCCCTGTGCACAGTCAGGTTGTAAAACCTGGTGATCTCTCAGTAGTTCAGAGGCCAGAAAATATTAACCTGTGGGTTCTAACAAGGACACAGAATTCTCCAACAGGCGTTACATTCTGATAAAACTATTTGTGAGAAATTGAATATAGTATGTTGGGCCAAATGTCTCTGAAAAACCATACGTATATTCCCTTGCTATCTCTTTGACATTAGACACACAGAAAAATCCCACCCAGTTGACCTTATATTTTTAAAAGGCAAACATATCTGCTGGTGTGTTGGTTTTGGCTTAGCCAGAAATGATTGTTAATTTTGCCCTTAAAGAACAGATTACCAAAATACATTAGTGTTTTGGGCATGTGCAGTATAGACCAATTTGGCCCAATTTAGCTGTCAGAGCAAGATTGCACCCAAACAGAAGTGCTTGTAGAAATGAATGGATGACTCCAGTAGTTTTAAATCAATGCATGCTGGGCAATCAGACTCCCTTATCGCTCCCCAAAATGACCTGCTTAAAGAAAATTGAAGCACTGTTATAGTTGAGATAGCTGTGCAATCCACATGCTCAAAGTGGTGATCACCTTCAAATTTAAGCACTTAATTTAAGAGCTCCAATAATTTTAAATTGCTATGTGCCGCAAAGAGTGACAGACGGTTACCAGAGTGCGCCAGTATTTTTAAAACACTTCAGTGTTCGGTGCAATATATTTCTGTGGAAAGGTTCACAGCAAGTTGAAGCAAATTTCCAAATTAACATTGAAGAATGAAAAGTGACATTGCAACAAACTTGAGGTTGGTTTTCTTTTCTCTTTCCCACCCCCCTCCCCACACCCCCAGCCAAAAGAAGCCTAGTCACTCATATTTCTGTTGGATTGAAAGACCTTGAGGATTTGTCAGGAGCTAAAAATAAGTCTGCCTTTTTAAGTATGGAACCTCCTGGCGAAGACACTTGGTGGTAGAATAGCTTTGTAGAGAGAAGTAGGGAGAATGTCCCACGGAGCCAAAGGAAGAGGGACAGCTTGCATATTCGGGGTTCGGATATCCCTACCAGGGATGTGAAACTGCTTGAAACTGTCCCTCAGGGTGGTGGAATTTAGGGGATCCCACGTGGGTGGCTCAGGGAACCAGAGGCTATGTGTAGAAGTGCCTCTGTGTCCAGATACCTCCCCTCTCCTGATCCGAATGAAGGTCTTCTGCATGCCAGGTTTCTTGACACTGACCAACCCCCCCCCCCCCCACCAATTTCCCTAGAGATTCTGCTTACTGGGTCAACGCCCCACCCCTCTTTCTGCCTCTTTATCTTCTTCTTGCCTCTTTCTGCTTGTTTCTTCCCTTCACAGGAAGGTCCTCTGCACTCTGTGTAGCTAAATGGCTAATAATGGCTCAGCACTGGTCCCTCCACCTCCCCCACGCTCTCCACGATTATCTCTTTCCATCCCATCCCCACAATGTTTTTCTATTTTCTAATAGGATCTGATTTTTTTTTTCCTGTAATTGGGTGTGTAGTCGACAGACTCTTTCAACGTCTTAATTAAAAACTGAAGCCTTTTAAAAAAAAATCAATTTTGGGGTGACTGGGTGGCTCAGTCAGTTAAGCGTCCAACTTCGGCTCAGGTCATGATCTCCTGGTCCGTGGGTCTGAGCCCCGTGTCGGGCTTTGTGCTGACAGCTCAGAGCCTGGAGCCTGTTTCAGATTCTGTGTCTCCCTTTTTCTCTGACCCTCCTCTGTTCATGCTGTCTCTCTCTCTGTCTCAAAAATAAATAAATGTTAAAAAAAATTTAAAAAAATCAATTTTATTTTGCTATACTCCTATATAATAAACTATGCCTGTTTTAGTTTTTTTGACTAATGTGTGCAGCCATGTAACCAACACTATCATCGAGATGTAGAATATTTGTCACCCTCCAAATTATGTCCCTTTGTGGTCCTTTCCTCTGCTGGCCCTAGGAACGGCCGATCTCTTTTGTCACTGCAGGTGAATTGTGCCTGATTCTTTGCCAGTGACATGGCAGTAATAACCTCCACCTCACCTGTTGACTTGAGGGTGAGTGAGGACCTGGTGTGTTTCCCAGCAGCCCTAAAAGCAACAGACAGAAACTGGTTGCCATTTTGGCCCCAAGAGCCTGAAATAATTTTAGTTCTATATTTCAGGTTTTATATTTTAAGAATCTTGTCCTTCCCGCCTTTTACTCCATTTGTATCCATGTTTATTGTGATTGTAAAAATTACATTTTACTCTTATTTTTTTATTAATGTTTATTCATTTTTGAGAGAGAGAGACCAGGTGCAAGTGGGGAAGGGGTGGGGAGAGAGAGAGGCAGAGGCAGACACACAATCCGAAGCAGGCTCCAGGCTCGGAGCCGTCAGCACAGAACCTGACGCGGGGCTGGAGCCCACAAACCACAAGATCCTGACCTGAGCTGAAGTCGGACGCTCAACTGACTCTTGATTTTGGCTCAGATCCAAATGTTATGGTTCATGAGTTCAAGCCCTGCCTTACGCTCTGTGCTATCACACGGAGCCTGCTTGGGATTCTCCCTGCCCTCCCCCTGCTCACGTATGCTCTATGTCTATCTCTCTCAAGAATAAACCATTCTTAAAAATCTACATTTTATGGAGTGCCTGGGTGGCTCAGTTAAGTGTCTGACTTCAGCTCCGGCCATGATCTGATAGTTTCTGAATTTCAGCCCTGCATCAGACTCTGCTCTGACAGTGCAGAGCCTGCCTGAGATTCTCTCTCCCTCTCTCTGCCCCTTCCCCCCTCAATAAATAAAAAAACCTTTATAAAGAATCTTAAATTTTAAATGACCAGTAAAAATGATGCTCCTACAAAAGATCCTGTGTTTACTCTGTGTTTTCCAGCATGTTCTAACATACTAAGACTCCTCAGAATGAGGGGCTGTCTTGGGGAGCTGTCTGAAATATTCCTCCTGGCAAGGCCTGCCACAGAGCTGTCACTCGAGATTCTCAAGCTCTCATTAAACCCATGACCAAAGCCTCACCCATCAATGTGGGGCTTCCCAAAACAGTCCTTGGGGAGGAACCTAGCTTGAGAAAGCTTTCACTTGGCAATATGGATAGAAGGCAGGGAGGAGCCTCATCTGCAAGCTTTACATGTTAGGGGCTGCGTCTGCATGTAAAATTCTTGACTTTGTGTCTATAGAGCTTGCTTAAATATTATTACTATTATAATTAGGTCACCTTTATTGAATTATCTTGTATGCACCAGGCACTGTTCTAGGTGCACCATTGCGTTTTACATTTAATTTACAACATGATTCTGCAAGAGAAACTAATGTCTTCATTTTGCTGATGGAGAAACTGAACCCCGCATAGGCCTTTAGAGAGGTTACTTAAACTTGTACAAGATGCCACAGCAAGTAAGTGGTAAAATTTGGAATCCTGTCAGGCCCCAAACTTGCCCATAAGTAGCATCTCTGGATTAAAAACCATCTGGCACACAAAAGATAACAATCTAATGAACTCCTTTCTCAGGTTTAGTGGGCCTTGACGTTGTGGGGTGAGGTGCCTGGAGTCCTCAGTGACTCTGGTGTGTGTGTGTGTGTGTGTGTGTGTGTGTGTGTGTGTGTGTGTAACCCTCTTTGCCCTCCATCCATCACCCCCACCTCCTTGCTCTATCTCCTTCTCCTTTCCTGGTTCAAAATTGGAAAAGGATGGTTTTCCCTGGAAAGGCAGAACTCTGGGGAGGGCAAGTGACTTTGATCTTCTATGAGAACAGGATCCTGGAAGAGGAAGGCAAAAATGATAAACCACAGGGCTTGGCTGGAGGGCATCCATCAGGTTGGGCTGCCTGGATCCCCTTGATGTGGGCCCAGTGGGGTTATAGATGTGACCCAGAGCACCGAGGGCATAGATAGTGCTCCTTGATTTGAGAGGCTTTCCTTCTGTCACAGGCAAGTACACAGGAAATAGGCAGGGCCCAGCTTGTGTGGGATGCAGGGGTGAGGGCACAACACGTCCTTGGTTCTGGCTCCAAATGGAAGTTGAACATCTCACTGCCTCCCAGCTCCCCGGCAGCCCCCTCCGATCCCCATAGAGGGAGGGCGACTTTTCATTTGGAACAATGCTAATGGAGTCATTCGGGTCAGTGTCTCCGAGATAAAATCTGTCACTCCCTTCTGCAGGCTCATTATTTCTACCTTCGGGCTGCAAGGAGACAACGGAACACCAGGGGATAGGGCTGTTTGCTCTTAGGGTTGACTCTCCAAAAAAAACACCAAAAAACCAAAAACATATATTTACATACGTGACTGTGGTCTTAAAGGTGTGATGAATTAGGGGGCAAACCTTTTGTTGTAAACAGTGTGTCAGTGTTTAAATTCCTTGCATAAATTTTGTGGCCCTGAAACTCTACCCTCGGTCCAGTTCTGGACATGCTTTGGTATTGCCATTTAACAATGACAACAAAAGAGCTGCATACAGGACTGGACTCAGCCTGGAATTACACCCCACATAGTTTTAATTGTTCAGTAATTTAAACAGAAGAGTGGCATTATGTTGACTCGGCGATTTAAAATTATGCTAAAGCAGGATTTTGCCAGCTGGATCCTTGGCCTTGTTCAGGAACATACTTGGCTGTGTGTGCAACAGGGACCACTAATCCATGAGGGTAGAGAAAATATGGGGTTTGTTTGTTTTAACCAAAGCAGAGTTTTCCAGAAACCAGCAAACAATTACCAATCAAGCTATCAAAACTTCAGGATTAATGGGTATGCTGTGGTGATTCAAATAGTGTTAGCAACTCGTACTTTATGAGAAAAAAGGGGGCATCTAGGAGTTCAGCTTTCATTCAGAAGTAAGAGTCTACCTTCAGGTGCACATAAAGGCGGGGGCACTACTCTGGGTTTTTCTCCTCCAGTACTTTAACAGGTACATTCTTTCCTAACAACATGGCTCAGTTCTGCACCTTTCTGTCTACTCTCTCGGGGAAATGTTGACATTATAGTACCCTTTTCACGTGGATCTCTTGTTGGCAGCCATCTGAACTCCAGTGCCTGAAGGGTTTCCTGGCCGCAGGCTGACTGGGGACTGGGGTGATCTGATGAACAAGTGGTGGGGAGTGGTTGATCTTCTATCCTGTAAGTCCACGTCCCAGACAAGGTGGCCACATCAATGACCACCATGCCCCCACCTTCCTCCCCTCACACCCAGAGCTGTTTCTGTAAGGTGCGAGAATCCAGACTCTGTGTTGCCAGATCTTTACAGTTTTTCATTCTGGATTATAATGAATGTAAAGTTGCTCCGTATTTAAACATAGGCAACTGACCCACCAATAAACACAGTGTATAGGCCAGAGAAAATGCTTCTGTGGGCCAGACGAGGCTAGTGGACCTCTGTTTTTGATACCTGGTCTACAGAGTCTTGGGTCCCCATAACTGGCTATCCATTTGGGGGTCTCCCATCTTTCAGGTTAAGGACGTGTCTTGTCTTCTTTGTTGCAGGTGGTGGGAGCATGCACTTGGCATTAGAATTGTTTTCGGTCAGGTCGAGCTTTGATGCCTTCTAGTGGCATGGTCATAAACAAGCCATTTGTGCAATCTGTACCCCACTTGGGTGCCCCATCAGTGAAATGTAAATGAGTGCTGACCTTGCCCATTTTTTGGTGTCTTTGTCAGGCTTTAATGCAGAGTAGAAACGGAGCTACAGTACTTTTGAACTCTTGAGCACTGTGGAGCAAAGCCGTCTGGGCTGGTGATCAAAGCTGACAATTGTGTCCTGTTAAATATATAACTAACCAGCTGTGAGATCTGGTAAAATTGTATGATCCTTCAGAGGTTTGGGCTTTCCTTTGTAAAGACCAGGTTTTCTTAGGGGAGGCGGTGGAGTGAATAAGAGAAGGCAAACCTGAGACCCAGTCCAGGCGCTGGCAGTTACTGTGTGATCTGGGTCAGTCATGTAATCCTTGCTGCTGTGTGTGGTCTGGTGGCATCTTCATCTCGCATGGAGGTTGTTTGGGCCTCACCTTGGACCTGCTGGAGCAGAATCTCTTCCCCAAGGGATTTGTGAGCACATCAGAGCTTGAGAAGCTTTGATTTAATCTAGTGCTGTTCAAAACGTGGTCCTGGACGAGCAGCATCCTCATTTGGGAACTTGTTAGAAAAGTGAATTCTGAGGGCCCTCTGGTTAGACCCGCTGAATCGGTCATCTCGGCGTGGAGACCAGGACTGTGTCCTTTAACAAAGGCTTTAGGTTATCCTGATGCACCACTAAGTTGATCTCTTTGAACTTCAATGACCTCCTCATCTTCAGTGCATTTGCAATAATAATAGGCATATCATTAGGATGTTTTAAGGGCAAAAAGAATACAGTATAGTATAATAGTGTAATGTAGAATATAACATAGCATGTATTATGTGTATATATGGAGAGAAAATAATCTGAGCTGAACTTGGTAAATAGTGTATAGTGAAGAGTGGAAAAGAAATTGGCAAAAAGGTAACCACTAAGAATCTGTGTCAGTAATGGTATTTTGGTTTCAAGCCAACAGAAACTAACTCTGGTAACTTAAGGAAAATGGAACTTATTGGAAGGGTTTGGGGTGGGACATAGAATTAAATTTCCAAGGGGGGAAAAAAAAAGAGCCTTCAGTGTTTGGGAAAGGCAACAATGAAGGAAGCTCTAGGACAATTATAGGAACTAATAAGTGGTCTCTTCAGGGCACCTCCGTTGACTTTAATCATCTTCAGTTGCCCTTGGGCCATTGTATTCAAGACCCAAATTCTTTTTTTTTTTTTTTTTTAATTTTTTTTTTCAACATTTTTTATTTATTTTTGGGACAGAGAGAGACAGAGCATGAACAGGGGAGGGGCAGAGAGAGAGGGAGACACAGAATCGGAAACAGGCTCCAGGCTCCGAGCCATCAGCCCAGAGCCTGACGCGGGGCTCGAACTCACGGACCGCGAGATCGTGACCTGGCTGAAGTCGGACGCTTAACCGACTGCGCCACCCAGGCGCCCCAAGACCCAAATTCTTGATGAAACTTCTTGGCAGGCTCGGGTCACCCAGAGGGCAGCACACCTGAACTGCTGAGTTTAGTGAAGGTAGAGGAGTTTCTCAAAGGAATACACCACTGTTATAGAAGAAAGTGTGTATGGGAAACTGGGCAAACCAATCAACAGGCACCACTGCAGAGATTTCTAGCTGCAGCATTCTGAGCCTGCCATTCTGCCTTGACCTTGGACTTGGCATGGTGATCAGAAATCCTGAACCGGCAAGCTGAAAGGCAGGTGCCAGCTCTTCCCGAAACTCCCCTGGCCATTCCTCTGCACGGTGCAGCTGTGAGACTTTTCTTTCTATCCAGACGGGAGTAGTTGTGCCTTGGTGTTGAGTGGGGTTATGTGTGCCACCAGAGCCGAAGCGTACCTTCGTGTGCACAACCGCGGCTCCCGTGCCTCCCTGCTCATGGTAAAGCTGTGAGATTTTCCTCAAGAAAGAGCAGCCTCTGTCCTGTCCCTCGTGAAGCCATGATCTACAGCAAAGCCCTGGAGAATGACACATTGGTTATCTTCTGCTTTTCTCCCGCAGTTTTATAAGTGATTATTCATAAAAACCTGCTCATGTCTGAAGTTTGCCATCTTGGCTCCGTGCTCTGTTTGTTATGAATATTTCGTCCATGTGGGACAAATGGCCGTGTGTGGCTTGAGCTCCAGCTCTATTTTTTTCTCCTTTGGATTCTACCAGCTAATCACAGAAACGACCCTTCTGTGTGTGGGGCTTTTCCCTGGCGTGTGTCTGTGCCATGGTAACAGTGGCTGGTAATGGTTTGTCTGTGAGGGGAAAACGGTGTGAATGCTAGCTTATTTACTGTGAATGTGAGGGAAGAAGGGGTTTCAAGAGCCTTTTACAATGATTGTGCTGTTGGCTTAAGCATAATCTGGTGCCTCATAGCATTTGCTTCTCAAAGCTTGGAGACCTGGAGCGGCTGGGAGGTCCAGTGGTTACAGTACCTGCCCATCAAACGGTGTCGTCTAAACACTGGCTGCTAACTCACTATTTCACGTCTCCTGGGTAACTTGGTGTTTCTTTCACTGCACCTTACAACAGAGACATCAGTGATTCTCCCACAGAGTTCTATTTAAAATAGTCAGTAGACCAAGGCCAAGAGAGCCAATACCAATTCAAAAAACAAATTGGCTTTGATTTGAAATTGTATGGAGGAGTTCCTGAGCTCAGTATTAAAGGTGTGTTTACGTCTGCAGGAGCAGGAAGATTTGTGGAGTGCTCTGTTGAGAATAGATACAGCGGTGTCTCCTCTTACAAAAGGGTTTTCATTACAAAGTCCTCGTGGAAGTTAGAAATTGCATATGGTTAGGAGTACCCTTGAAAATTTCTTAAATTTCAAATTCAGTTCAGTGTCTATGGTTTAGTATATACATTTATGTAGCAATATAATATATAGTATATATACTGTCCTTATATAGCTTATGATATATGTAAGCATATTATATGTAATATGTATATGTAATATGCTTACATAATAGATAATATGTGCATATAATTTATATTATGTAATATATAACTTATGTTAAATATATAACATATATTTATATATGTTATAACTTATAAGTTATAACCTAAGTTATAACCTAAGTTATATAGTGAAATATACATAATAGTATGTTATATACTTAGGTATTACACATACTAATATGTTCATACATGTATAACAAATGAAATAATGCATAAATAGAAATGCACACATAGTTATATTTATAATATATAATATATATTATCCATAATACATGTTTATATTCATATGAACTGCAAGTTTATAAACTTGTGTATGTGTTGGATACTCTAGAGTTGGATACATGTTCAAAATGTAATTTCAAAGAATTTTAATGATGTAAACAAATAGACCTGTATTTGAAACTCCTGAAGCTATAGTGCATGTGATGAACTTGTTTTTATCTCAAGGCCTTCCTCTCAAGTGGAAAGCGTCTTCTGTTGGTTCCATTGGGAATTTCCATATTTTATCTCTGCATACAGGTGTAATCTGGGTTCAGCATTTGGTATTAGGCTGGCTTTTCTGCCCAAATGCTATCAACTTAAGCTCTGCATAAATAGAAAGCATGGGTCATACTTGAGGTCTAGTTGTCCACCAAGCTGAGTTTTGAACCTGAGCACTTTGGGAGCATAAGAACCCAAAGAAATTGCTGGTCTGCTAGAACTGCCTTGAGGAATAGCAATTATTTCCTTGAATGGTCAAGGAAAACCTGAGTCTTCCTGGCAAATGGATGATCTTTGAAATCTTCATAATTTATTGACTGTTTTTTAACCATCATAAAAATTGTAGTCTATCAATTATACATGAAGCTGAATATTAGAAGGCGGAGGAGACACATGCTGGCACGCACTTCCTCTCAGCCTCTTCACCTCAAATTATAAACAAGTTAGTTCTGTCTTTGTCTGCAAAAGTGCACATGTATATTACATGTGTCACGTATTATGTAAATTGGTAGCTATCACTGCCCCACACACCATTTTCCTGCACACTCCAATTTGATTTTCATAAACAACCGTTTCTCAGAAATAACATTTACAAATTCCCTCTCCAATGACCTCTGTTTAATTGAGTATATTATGTACCCTCTCTTCATTGTTGCTATGAAACAAAAGAGGCCACCTTACAAACATTTCATCTTCTTGCAGAAGATAATATAATGGGAGTATTTCATGATTTGTTGGTAGTTTTTTTTTTTTTTTTTTTTTATTTTTTTTTTAACCTCTAATTTGTTCTGGACTGACTATAAAGAATTGAACTGGTTTTTGAGTGTGGTTCTTGGAAGCCATCTCATTATATTAGACTGATATTTTGTATTTGGCCATTGAAAAAGTAAATGTCAGGGGTGGGGGGTGGTAAGCCCAGAACAGGAAATGTAGAAAAACGAGTTGTGTTTCAAAGGAAATTTTCCACTTGCTTCTCACAGTCGGTAGAGTACCTGTCTGTGGAGTATTCTAAGGAAACTCTGCTGACAGTAGAATTCGTGCTTTCCCTCCCAAGGTCCCAACTGTGCACAATACCTTCCATCATGACAGGACTCTCTTAATTGTTGTTTCAGGTTGTTCAGAATTACAGGAATAAAACCAAAAACAAGGGTTTTTGTGGAGTAAGAGTGAAGTTCATCATGGCTATTACAAATTCTAATGACATGAAAGCCAATTATTGTGACTTCAGGTGGTTATTCTGAATGCACTTAGATATGTGACAGCCAAGGTAAACATTTCAGCCTAGACAGCTCCATTAATTAATTACAGCTTAGGATCCGGAAGCTTGCTTACATGCTTCAAGGGCTATGTGGAAAACTTATAAGATACATATTCCAGGCAAATCCAGACAGGCAAACTAGGTACTCAATAATGTTTTTTTTCCATGTCCTTGTTTGACATTTATTTATTAGAGTAAAGCTCAGATTTAAAAATACTTCACCCCATACTCCCATTTTCCCCTGTAGAGAAACTTAGGTAGAAAAATCTATAGCAACTTAAGAAAAAATAGTGTGTCTGAAGAGGGCAGCCTTTCCACAATTTCTTGGAATTGACTCTACTTAAATACACATTGCATTGGGCAGTTAATTTTTTTGTGATTTAATGCTCGTGACTGCTTTTACACATGTTGGCCCCAAATCATATTCTTTTAAAATTAGGCTTAATTCTTTACCTCCTCACCCTCCTCCCCTATTTTTAAAGTTTCAAATCATGTAGATGGCAACAAAATTCTTCTAAATAGAGGGCTGTATTTGGAGGCATTAACTTCACCCCCAATTTACTCATGAGTACTTTATGAAGAAATAACCATGTCTCATTAAAGTTTAAAATTTTGTAGTTGTTTCTTACTTTAGGAATTACAAAATCTTTGGTTTCCTGGGAGAGTGGGGGCTGAAGTACATTTTTCTACTTTTCTACATCTCTTAGGCCCACAAAAAGGATCAGCCACATGAGGATTTGTCAGGAAGAGTCATATAAGTGTTCTCTCTGACCTATTCCATTCAGTCACAGAGCAAAGACTTCAAAAGTTTTCCACCTGGAAACACACTCATCCTGGAAAGCTTGCGTGCCAAGCGTGTTTTGTACGTGGCGAATAGCATGAGGACAAACCTGATTCATTATGACAGCGTGACCATGTTCCCCTTGCTACCCGCAGCCAAAGGCTAGATTGGAGCCTTGTCACAAGTGCCCATGGTTACGAGGATCATTGCAGCTGAGGCGGCATCTGGTGCTATTTGTACAAAGGAGAACTTAGTCTTCCCGCTCTGTTTCCTGATGAAGAGGTGGGAGGAAGTCCCAGAATCAGAATGGAGGGCTGTGCAGTGTCCCAGGAT
Source organism: Panthera uncia (assembly GCF_023721935.1). Lineage (NCBI taxonomy): Eukaryota > Metazoa > Chordata > Mammalia > Carnivora > Felidae > Panthera > Panthera uncia. The sequence goes on from NC_064810.1 coordinate 141,854,371, forward strand.
ATGTTTTTATGGGGGAAAACTTCTGAGCATTACATGTCTCCCTTGTGATGAAGTCTGGGAGACAGAGGAATCTCTAATCTGATGGACGGTTGAATAAACCACTTTTAAAATTTAGCAACCACCACCCCCTCCTCAGGCTTTGAAAAGTTGATGGTACCTAAGCTCAGGAAAGTCTGACTATCCTATGGATTCTCATGGCTTTGAGGAAAAGAAATGACTGGGTGGGAATTCCAGATTAGGGGTTGCCCCATTCTGGGAAATTGGGCTCTAGCCAGTTTCTTTCCGACTTATCATTGTCCACTGTGTGGCATCACTGATATGCATATACATTGAAATAACATATGAATGGGTAATATTGATGGACTCACATGTTCACAGCAAGTTTGACTTTAGTTCAGCCACCCCAGTTTATAGATGAACAGAAATGACTTGGTTAATGCCTCATTAATATCAGATTTGGGAGGGAAAAAAAAATATCTGCTTGTCAGATTGCTTTCTACCTACTCTATGTGGCAGGCAGCCTCTGAGATGTCCTGCGGTGAATGACCCCTGTCTCCTCCTGTTCACATCATGGCGTGGTCCCCTCCTATATTATTCCAGCATTGGTCTGTTTGGCCAATGATCACCAATAATGATAGGCTACTAATGAGGAAATTCAAGGTTTCTTTTGTGTGTAAGAACTCTGACAGTCCCAGAAATCACTATGTGCTTTATAAGTTTCCAAGACACTTTGGCAGAAAATCATCAATTGGCTAATTTGGCCAATGCAATTAACTTTAGGTTTTAAGTTTCAGATATGCTAGGGACTTGACATTTTCTGGAGGTAATGACCTAGTCCATAACTTCCTAATAGATGATTTTTCATACCACAAGTTCCAAAAGTAAAATCCCTTACTTCTAGGGTAGGAATGAGGGGAGGTAAAGGACACAGAAAAACGTGGCAAGCAGCCAGTTTTCCACAAAACACACACACATAAGACCCCACATATTTTTTAAGTTTTCTATCTTTGGGACTGCACTATGTTTGAAAGTCAAGGTATTGCTTAAGATGTTCACTGGCACTCCGCGTTCCAAGCCAGTTTTCTAAAACGTGAGAATAAAATTGTTCACTCAGATTGATCTACGTGGCAATTTAGGTAACTTGTTTCCTCAGAGAGGTGCTATAGAAGACTGGATCCCTGAGATGTAAATAAATCCTCGGTAAGAAAAGAAGTTGAGTGACAGAAAAAGGGTGGGGAAAGGTAGAGCAAAAGAAGGAAAAGTTAAGTAAATAGATTCTTTGGACAAGTCATGTTGGGACAAACTGACCCATGGGTATGTCTTGGGAGCGGAAATTCTGAATGCATTTCATATGCCAGAATGTGCAGTGATTCTTCAAGAGAGAGGTTGGAATGGTGTCCTATGTGTTAACCTTTCAGCTTTTCTGGTACTTAACCATTCCAGTGAAGGGACAGGAGCACTATAGACACTGTAGCCTGTGGGGCAAATCTGAATCCAGCCCATCTTTGCAAATAAAGTTTTACTGGAATATAGCCATGTTCACTCACTTCGGTATTCTCTATGGCTGCTTTCATGCCACATGGCAGAGTTGAGTAGCTGTAAAAGACTATGGGCCACAAAGCCTAAAGTATTTACTCTGTGGTCCACTACAGAAAAATTCTGCAGACCTCTGGGTTGGATCATTTGGGAAATGTAGCATTTCCCAAACTGAACAAAGAACCATTTTTTGGTAGGTCATTCTGTGGTTCCGGTTTCTGTATAACACAGGGGAGGGAACACTGTATCATCGGCTCACATTTTCCTTGTGGGTCTGTGGGAGCCTCCCTCCCCCTCAGTATCTTAGAAGTAGAATACCCCAGCCTGCCCTCTTGTGCAGCTGCCGGAGGAGAGTTTCTGTTTCTCTGAGATGTGCAGTGGCAGATGGAGTCCAGTAGCTAAAGTGAATCGGGTCTCTTTTGTAAGATACAGCAAGATCAAGTTGAGTTACAGAGAAAGCTGCATGATAACAGGAAGCTTATCATTTATTTACTGAGCATCCTGTTCGCCGTTTTTAGTCTTGTGCAGGAAGGGAGCTGGAGGTTACCTTGTGCCTGTGTCTTCAGGGACTTCCAGTTCCCTGTCTCTTTGAAGGAAGTGGCTGTGAGACATGTTAAATAACAATGTGAAAATTCAGGGACTTAATTTTTAAAAAAAGACCTAAAGGAGGAAAAATCCTGAAACTTTTTTTTTTTTGTCTGTAATTCAGAAGAATGTCTTCCCCTCCCTTAGGTATGATTCACAGAATACTTTGTGCTTTCTACAGACTTCTGCTTGTATCATGGTAAGAGCTGAATAGTTCTTCTGCTAATAATGTGAATTACTTAATGTATTGCTGTGTGACAGATGATCCCAAAATTTAGCTGCTTAAACAGTAAACCTTGATTGTCTTGCACAGTGTCTGAGAGTAGGGGATTAGTGAACAGTCTGTGTAGCTGTTCTTGGTCAGGGTCTCTCCTGAAGGTGCAGCCAAGCTGTTAGCCCCGGCTGCAGTCTCTGAAGACTTGACTGGGGCTGCAGGATCAATTTGAAGTTCACTCATGTGGCTGTTTGCAAGAAGTTTCAATTTCTAACATTTTTTTAATGTTTATTTTTGAGAGAGCCGGAGACAGAATGTGAGTGGGTTAGGGGCAGAGAGAGAGGGAGGCACAGAATCCGAAGCAGCCTCCAGGCTCTGAGCTGTCAGCATGGGGCTCGAACTCACAAGCTGTCAAATCACGACCCGAGCCGAAGTCGGGCGCTCAACCGACTGAGCCACCCAGGGGCCCGAAGAAGTTTCAATTTCTTACCACATGGGACTCTTCCTAAGGTGGCTCATGGCATGCTTTCTCTCATGACATGGCCTGGATCTAAGTGAAAATGATCGACCATGTCCAAGTTTCTATAACCTAATCTACAAAGTGACCCATCCTTATTTCACTATATTTTATTGGTCAAAAAGAATATCGTTTGTCTACTATATTCTACTAGTCGACTCTGTCGGTCATTGTGGAGGTGTCAGTATCCGGAAGCAGGGTCTTCGGAGGCCATCTTCGAGCCTGGAGACCATATTCTGGTTATTTAAAGCAGCATCTGCTGGTGAAGAAGCCGCTTATGCTCTCTCTGGCTCCTCGCCCCTGGTGTAGGACACGCAAAGCCTACGGCCAGGGTATGGGGCCTCAAATCAGCTTTTAGCTACCATTCCTTAACCAACTGTGAGGATTCTCTGTAGCATTAGGAATGGGAGGGAACTTCTTGACTGTGGTGGTGTGGTCAACTGACCTCAATAATTCCTTAAAATGAGGACAATTTGTCTGTGATTGTGTTTACAAAGGATGGGGAGGGTAAAGATTGTTTGTGTGTCCCATGGACACGAATGGCATGGGGATGTGTGTTCCAAGATACTGCAGCTATAAAGAGGACATGATGGCTTCAATAACGAAATTGTTAGAGATTCCAGAAGGCCATCCTTTACCCTTTATCAATTTCCTTTTCTTCGCTTGCCAGGTATGTGCACTTGTGATTTTTTTTTTTTTTTTTTTTTTTTGGTAGCTCTTTATTTTAAGGTATGTGTAGGTAGAGCCTTTACCATTAATTCTTCAAAGTTTCCTGTGCTGGGAAGGTTTTTGAGTCTGCTCTTCATACCTTATTACAAGTGTTACTGCTATCTAGGTCCTTTGCTATTTGGTCTTGTCTCTTACATGATTCACCTCACCGGGACTGGAAGCATGGTTTTCCATCTGAAATTAAAATCCCAAAAGTCATGTCTGTCATCCAGAGTTCAGTCTGTCTGAATAGCCCATGTTGGTTCCTGGATCATATTTGTCAATGAATTTTGGGCTACGATGTTAAATGCAGATGTCCAGTTGGCAGCTTCCAACACTGTTTATTGCTTCTTCGTTTCTCGTTCTTCAGATATCCTCAAGGCCTAATGCGGCAAAGACTCCAGCTACTGAAAAATGTACGTGTTCCCAAAGTTCCTTGTCTTAGGCTGATGGGCAATTAGACTTGGAGGAAGCTGGCCAAGCAAAGGACAGTTGCAGATGAAGTACAGTGGCTGGCCGGCTGGCAGGCTCCCGCAGCATCTGGCCGCCTTCCTCACTTACAAACTGCCATTGAATCTGGTCTGTCTTCCAGGTTTCTGCACAGCCTTTTCCCCCCTTTGTTTAGCACAGCGTTCTGCACGCTTTTATCACTAATGTTTTACACTGTCCTCCTGAGCTCCTTTTCTCTTAAGCAACCTGGATTTGTACAAGCCTCACAGCCTGGGCGGGTGGGGGGGGGGTGGGGGGCAGGGGGTGGGGTGGGGAGAGAAGCTGCAAAGTAGGGTATGTATTTTTGTCTCAATATTTCTTTGCATTCTAGCTTCTCTCTGCTTTTGTAGATCATCTAGGTCTTTGGCGGTTATCTCACAGCATTCCTGAGACATTTTATACGGGATAACATGTGTCCATTAACCAGTACTCTCAACTTCAATGTGGTGTCTGCCATTTCCCTTATTTCTTGCCCTACTGACTTGAACAATTGCTATTTTCTGTGAAGCCGAATCAGGGTACTCCCCACTCGAATACCCTGAAGTCTGGGCCACTGGTGTTACCCTTTCTAAGACATCATAGTAGCCACTGGGGCTCTGGAATTCTATCAACTTTTGCTGCATTTGTCCCTGGGAGTGTTAGTTCTGTAGCCACTGTCTCCTGTGGAAGCAGTCTCCTGTCCACACTCACAAATTGAACCTATTTAATTTGGTGTTTACTGAGCACTTACTGTATCCCAAGCACAGACGTGCCTAGTTACATTAGTCCATGAGACGCATCCCCAGCTTGCTCCCCACTTTCCCCTATAACCTGTGGAATGTACAGCCTACAAGAGGAAACTGCATTTAGAAGGCAGTTACAAGAGAGTGTCCTAGGACTTTTTGATAGGCGGCGAGCGCAGATGTGCTGGAAACATATCAGAAGGACAGTAGCCCATTCTTGATATTCAGGGGAGGTTTTCCAAGGGCAGGCATTGGGTGTCTAAACTGAAACTCCTACCCAGCCGTTTAATTGGGCTGTGGTGGCTGAAGGTTCAATCTATATCAGTAGATTAAAAATAAGATTCTTTTTCCTCAGGCGCCTTCCCACAATTTCCAGAAGTATTTCTTTGGAGTTTGAGAGTTCGTTTTATCTTTTTTAGATTAAAAAAATGCTATCAATAATATCCTTGGGTCTTGATACCTCTACTCATCATCATCATCCTTGTTCTTCACTGGATGCATACAGCAAAAGAAGTGTGTGCTGGGAGTATTCGGAGATGTTTCCTTGCTTCCAAGACTAAATATGAATCCACTGAAGAGCCTCTTAAAAATGTAAATTGCTGGATCCCACTTCCAGAGATTTGTAAATTCCTGGGGTCAGAGAATATGCATTTTAAGCCAGCATGCCTCATTATTCCGATATGGGTACTGCCCTTAGATTAACCACTGGTTGCTAAGGGCACCAAGAGGGGGGAAATGAAGATAGGATCAATTACTTCTCTGGTTTGTCAGGTGAGTTTATTTTGGTCCAGGCTGAAATCCAAACCACACATTGTGGCTAGTTAATTCAAAAGGACATCAAAGAAACCCAACGAGATTTTGTGTTGTGCTGTGAGACTGATTTTTTTGAATACAGTCGCCTCCATCAGAAGCGAGGCTGCAATTCTAGACCTGGTCCTGTCTTTAAAATTTGCAATTAATGTTGCCCAGTTATTTTGTTGTTTCTCTGGCCTTTTACATTTATCCTTAGCACCAGAAAGGATGTGAAGTATGTGGATCACAATAGATTACAATTACCATGATACAGTTAATTACACTTGTGTTGGTGCCGAAGTGCAGTGTGACCTTTAGAAGAAAGGTAAGCGTGGGCACTTATCAAGAAGGGAGAGCTTGCATTTCACGTTGGGTGGTTGTTACATATAAATGCCCATTTTCTGTCTTTCCCCCTTCAAGGTTCTTTAATGATGTGGATCAGATGCTGCACATCACACATCTCCCTTTTCTGTGAAATATTTGTCGAATGTTAGTGCTCATGTCTTGAATTGGATGATCATAATTTTATTCTGATTAAAAACAAAACAAAACCAAAACTTTGAAGAAGAGCTGACAAGTGTTGGTGAGGGTGTGGAGAAAAGGGCAGCCTCGTGCACACGGTTGGTGGGAATGGTGTAGCCACTGTGGAACACAGTGTGAAGGTTCCTCAAAAAACTAAAAGTAGAACTACCATATGATCCAGTATTGCCACTTCTGGGTACATACCCAAAGAGGATGAAAGCAGGATATCCAACAGATACACTCACATCATGTTTATTGAAGCACTTTTCACAATAGCCAAGATGTAGAAAGAACTTAAGTGTCCGTCAGGAGATGAGGGGATAAAGTATATGTATTATCCATAATACATATATTTTATGGAATAATTATACAGTATGATGGTAATCCTATTGCAATACATAGATGTTTTGAAACAACACAAATGCCTTAAAACTTACACAATGTTATGTCAGTTCTATCTTAATTAAAATAAACAGAATTATTTTCCTGATACTCAGTATAAAAATTATTGTTACAGTTTTAGAAACCTGTATTGTGGCTCAAAACGGATAAATTATGTCCTCACTCTGTGATGTCTTGATTAGTCTGATGGTGGATTCCAAAATCTTACGATTTAAAGAGACTTGGAGAGATTCTTCTGAAGCCCAAATTGTTGGACTAGAAAATCAGCTAACAGCCCCTTCCTACAAATGAAGGAAGCCAAGATCTGCTACATATTCAAGCAAAGGGCTATTCTGGATTATTAGCATTTTCTAGTTAACAGAGGTGAAGATGTTTCCTCGGCATTGAAAGGAATTGAATCTATAATCAGTAATTTATATACTCTGAAAGTATAGAACCCTTTAATTGAATAGATCTGGGGCTGGATAAGGAGGGAGCACGGAGACCATCTAAATTATCCTTATTTCACAATTAGGAAAACGGCATTAGAGAAGGCACACCGACATGTGCTGGTAAAGTCTGATATATTTGAAATTCATTGCTACTGCTTCTCCTTGAGGAAGTGCGATTACGCTTTTAGTTTAACTTTCCGCCACTTTGTTGATAGTTTTCCCTTTATCCAAGTGGAACACGGAAATGCTTCTCACACTGTGCTATAGGGTCCAATCCCATCAGCCTCAGTGGGACAGGAGAGCTGCTCCCAACTCTGCCTCTTCAGATCGGCAGATGCTGGAGGGAAGTTGAATTGAGCAGGCAGAACATAACATTTAGCCAGCATGCCAACCTCCCTGTGGCAGAGATTCAGGAAAGCTGTCAGGAACAGCAAAGGCCAGCACAGAATTACACGGGGGTCCCGAAAGGCAGATGGAATGCAGTGATGGGGTGTACGAAAGTTGGCGGGACTATATTGGCCTATTGATCATTCTCGAAACATACCAATTGCTTTCACATCTTCATGCCTCTGCCATGAAGCATCCGCGAGTTTCTACAAGTGACGGAAAAGGTGATTATAGTCAATTACGCAAGGAGGGCTCAGGCAGAAGTAGCAGTCTGAAGCCGTAGGTCACTGCGGAACAAGATTAATTCAGGTTAGCATCTCTGCTCTTCTCTTGGCCTTTTCCTCGAGGTCACAGAATAGTTATTCCAGCTCTGTGTAGCGCATCTGTATTTAGAAAGAAGAGTGGTGGTGAAGGTATGAGCCTTATCTTTTTCCCTTTTATCAGGAGAGCAAAAGGTTTTCCCAGAATTCTCTCCCATCTCACACCTCCAAAATTATATTCACTTCTCACTGGCCAGGAGTAGAGGGAAGGACTGCCGAGAAAGTGGGTTTGTAGTTGTTTAAACCTTGATGGTAGAAGCAGTCCAAGAAACATGGTGTTAAGAATGACTGTGGGGGAGCTAATCTGCAGTGAGTTTGTGGCATATCACAAGTTCAGGGAGCTTGTAGTGATGATATGGTAAGGCCTTTCCTAAGGTGACGTTCTCTTTATAATAATAACTGGGGTGCCTGGGTGGCTCAGCCGATTGAGTGCCTGACTCTTGATCTCGGCTCAGGTTATCGTGATCTTGCAGTTGGTGAGTTCGAGCCCTGGTCAAGCTCAGTGCTGATGGCGTGGAGCCTGCTTGGGGTTTTCTCTCTCCTTCTCGTTGCCCCTACCTGGCTTGTGCGTGTGCTCTCATGTGCTCACTCGGTGTTTCTCCAAATAGATAAATTGAAGAAAAAGAATAACTGACTCAAATATGTGGATATTCGTATGCCAGTGTGTTGCACGTGGAAACTTAGAATAATGGGCCTGATTTCCTGCATGTTGAATTAAGGCTTCATACGTGTCTAGCACCTTATTGGATGAACTGCTTCACAACTGTCACCATATTGGATCCTCCCAAGAATCCTGTGCCGTAAGAATTATTACCTGAGTCTCGCTGAAGGGAAAGTTGAGACACCGAGCATTTGGGTGACGCGCGGCAGGTCAAACAATGAGCGCACGCTGAGAGTTGGATCCAGATGTTTCAGCTTTAGTGTTTATATTATTCTTGCTGAGGAGAATGCGTTTTAAAAGAAATGAAACCGAGATCCAGTTCAGACAGCATCTAAGATTGTGTTAATCTTTGGAGCTGTAGACACTGAATAAATAATTCGTTTAGAGAAATATAAAGTGTATTCGGTTCGTGTGACAACATGAAATCTTTTCTTTTTTTTTTTCCCCCTTCCCTTTTCCAGAGAAGCTCGGCCAGCAAGTCTTCGGGTGTTCCTTCCTATAGCAGATGGTCCAGTTCGCAGCCACATCAGGTAACATGCTCTTTCAAAGGATCTTGATGTGCTTGTTTTCCTTGAAGTGTGCTCCACAGTACAATTACTTGGTCACGGGGCAAATGTGGAGGGTCCTGGGCTCTTGCTGGTTCTCGCCTTGAACTTGGCCCCTCAGCAGAGGGCTATGGAGTTCAGCAGTGGTTACTTCTCTGCACCTCAAGTCTGGGTTCAGCGCTACATGAGGGGGACAGGGACAGGGAAGTGTCGAAATTCCACATTCGAAGCCTTCCTCCGTGCATAGCTAATGAAGTCTACCCGGCAGTTACAGTGTGAAAGAATTTTGCCTTTGTTTTTTTTCTTCAACCAAAGATGATCCCTCTTTCCCTTCTGTTCCCGGAAATTGTGTGTGTTCCCATGGTTGTGCATATGTACATACATGTGTGTATGTGTATGGCACATGGAGCTCTAAGAGTGTATGCACCAATATATCTGAAAATATACTAGTGTTATAAAGAGTCGCTTTTTTTGCTTTGTTACTCAGGGTGATGAACAACCTCCATTTAGGGCAAACGATACTGAACGTTATTTAGCCTCTTTAGGGGAGGTTAGGCCAGCACAGTGCGGTTACGCCTCGGTGTATAAACAAAACAGGATCTTTCTGGTTGGCGAGCAGTCTTTACAGGTGGTACACTGTGACCACAGGGGCTTCCCCTGGAAGCAGCACTTGGGGAGAACACTAACGTTAGACTCTAAAGCTAAAGCTGAGTAGGACTGGGGTTTAAGTTACCTTCTAGTTAGGAGACCAACAAGGAATACACTCCCATTTGTTTTTTGGCTTTATTAGAATTATCAGAATTCTTAGACTTTCCAGGTCACTTATGCAAGCTGCAGCGACTATAGCAGGAGCACATAATAAATGATTTATATTCACATTTTCTCCCACATTTTATTGACTTTCTATAGAAACTTACTATTGGCGATAATATACTCTTAACATCAGCATAATGTGAGAACTCTTTGTATACTCCCTTTTATCTTTTCTCTGCCGTTAGAAATTGAAACTTAGCAAAAAAAAAATGAAAGAAATTAATGAGAGAAACACGTTCTTCCATTATGCAATAATTGATCACAGTGCCTATTTCTATGTTGACTGATGGGTAGAAATAAAGTTGAGGTGATCTCTTCCTCCATTGGCATCAGCTTGGTGTGGATGCTGTAGTTTCTGGTAACTTTGGAAGGATATATTTTGTGAGTGTGAGCTGAGAAAAAAGGTGACCCAGGAAGAGGGGCCGTGGTACCAGTCGAGGGAGAGTGCTTTGCTTGTTTGTTTGTTTGTTTTTTAATTTTTTTTTAACGTTTATTCATTTTTGAGATAGAGTGAGACAGAACACGAATGGGGGAAGGTCAGAGAGAGAGGGAGACACAGAATCTGAAACAGGCTCCAGGCTCTGAGCTGTCAGCACAGAGCCCGATGCGGGGCTCGAACTCACGGACTGCGAGATCATGACCTGAGCTGAAGTTGGACGCCCAACCGACTGAGCCACCCAGGCGCCCCTAGGGAGATTGCTTTGAATATCCAGTTTCCTTTTACTTACTCCATTTCCTGAAAATGCCCCCTGGACTTCAATCAGTGTTGGTGATTTCTGTTCTCCCACTTTCTAGAGACTGGGTTGAGCAAGTTGCTCCTCCCCTCTCTGCACTCAACCTGAAGATGGAGAGATGTTCTAATCTAGTCTCGACAGTCTAAGGAAAGTGAGATGCAGAATATATTGTCCAAGGTTAAACGATTTCAGATGGCCGACCATTCTATGGGTTTTTCCCCCCTAGAATGGACTCCATTTTATAAGCCAACACGGTTCTTCTGAGAACGTACCTGTGAGATTGTCAAGAGTGAATCTGTGACTCTGCTGTCCCTGCAAACCTTTCGCATGCTGCAAGGAAACGAGAAAAGTGGAAAGGGTTGTATTGGGACAGTTCTTAATTCTTAGAATAGATCCTTTTGTTTCTCCGATATTACAGTGATCTTTTTAAAAGAACTTTGGGAATGATTAGATGGTTGTTGTGTACTTTGTGATATCCCAGCCAAATTAAAACGGTAGCCATCCTGTACAGATTTCCCAATGTGTTCTTTGAATTCTTACCTGTATGTGAAATCCAAGAGTGGAAGAGCTACCAAAAAGGGCTTTCATTTTTACCTTCTCACATGTTGAAGCAAATGTGGTGACATTGGCAGATTTTTAATCTTAACACTGCCATTTTGGCTGGGGGGCTTTATTCGATGGCATTTCCAAATGGTAGCCTGATTAAAACTAATAATGGTGACATCTCTTTTGTACTGAGGATCCCCTTTGACCCTAACCGAAAGGAGTGGTACCTTTTATCTATTTGGTAAGTTTCCTTGATGTTTGCCTATTGTGCCGGTCATTTGTTTTCTTTCAGATCTACTCCACGTCCATCTCTTGACATCTGCTTTCCCAGGCTTCCTTTTTTTTTTTTTTTTAAATTTTTTTTAACGTTTATTTATTTTTGAGACAGAGACAGAGCATGAACGGGGGAGGGGCAGAGAGAGAGGGAGACACAGAATCGGAAGCAGGCTCCAGGCTCTGAGCCATCAGCCCAGAGAACTCACGTTACCGTGAGATCGTGACCTGAGCTGAAGTCGGATGCTTAACCAACTGAGCCACCCAGGCGCCCCTCCCAGGCTTCCTTCTTAACTGAGTACTAAGTAGGTTTTCGCAATTGGAGTCATTGTTCGCAAGTTGGAAAGAGATAGGAAGGGAAAAACCAGGACATATTTCCCCCCTTGCTGTTGCTTTGGACAGTATATCTTCATGTTCTGAGCCTCTGTGTGGATCCAGCTACAGTGAGGCAGCCCTGGCTTCTGGCCTCTGTGCACCATCCCACTGGTTCCCCCAGCGTCAAGGGAGGTGGCAGTGTCCCGCATTCTTCCCTGCCTTTTTTTTTTTTTTTTTTTTTTTTTTTTTTTTTTTTTTTTTTTTTTTCCTTTCCCGGTAGTCTTATGACTAGTTCCCTATATGAAATTCCTTCTCTTCGGTGGTCTGGTATGGGCTCCATTTTCCCAACATTTTTTTTTTTTCTTTCTGTTTTCTGACAGATACACCTACCATGGTATGATGCACTTTTTTCTATGGTCCTGTAACAGTGGGTTTTAATTTCAGAACTATTAGGTGGATATTTACGGGCTCACCAGACTTGTAGCTGCTGAAAACTCTTGAGATTTATTCTCTTGAGCTGGCCTAGTGGGTGGTAATCCTTTTATACCCCTATCCCACACAGAATAATTATTCCTCTTCTTTGTCACTCATGCGCTAATCCTTCCCTTCTAAATTTGTGTTTATTACCAAAACCTTTGTCTTTTGTGTTTGCAATATAATAGGCTTATTGGCTTCAGTCCTTGAACGTACATACACAAATTCTCAGCTTGAGGGAGAAAGGACAACTGTAACTTGATCCTGTCTTCTGATCCTGGCTAGCTTTGTGTCTTCCTCTATTTTCAGCATCAGCAGAACAGTTTAGAAAAGAAACTGTCATGGATTTATATTCACTAGGAAAAGTGGATCTTTTTCAATTTGTCTTCAGAACACTATTTGCAAACCTCAGACACAAATACAGTAATGAATCGGTACACAGGTAGATAGGGGCTTAGTTGAGAATCAATATCTTCACCATTCCTTCTTAATCATTATCATCATACCTCACCTTTACTGAATGTTTCGTGTGTGGTGTCGCTAATTTCTTGTCATGCATTATCTCATTTAGTCCTCTATCTCTATGATAGGAGGTGATATTTTATAGTTGAGGGAGTTGACAACCTGAACATTTAATTAACTTGTCCAGTGACACACAGGGTTGGTTCTGTTCGATTCTAGCACCCTAGAATTTTTTTCTTTTTTGTCTGCTCGATTAGATTTATTATTTTTTAAAAGCTTTTATTTAAATTCCAGTTAGTTAACATGTGGTATCGTATTAGTTTTAGGTGTAAAATTTAGTGATTCAACACTTCCATACAACATCCTGTGCTCACAAGTGCACTCCTTAGTCCCCATCACCTATTTCACCTATCACTCCACCCACCTCCCCTTTGGTAACCATTGGTGTGCTCTCTATAGTTGAGAATCTGTTTCTTGATTCCCCCCCATCTTTCTCTTTTCCCCTATGCTTGTTTGCTTTGTTTCTTGAATTCCATATATGAATGAAATCATATGGTATTGGTCTTTCTCTGACATATTTCGTTTAGTAAAGTACTCTCTAGCTCCATCCATGTCATTGCAAATGACAACATTGATCTTTTTTTTATGGCTGAGTACTATTCCATTGTTTTTATATACCACATCTTCTTTATCCATTCATCAGTTGATGGACATTTGGGCTGTTTCTATAATTTGGCTATTTTAGATAGTGCTGTTATAAACATTGGGGTGCACGTGTCCCTTTGAATCTGTATTTTTGTATTCTTTGGGTAAATACCTAGTAGTGTGATTGCTGGATTGTAGGGTAGTCCTCTATTTTTAACTTTTTGAGGAACCTCCCTACTATTTTCCAGAGTGGCTGCATGCTAGTCTTTTAACCATTGGGCAATACTATCTCCTTAAAGTTTTTAGACTAATTTCAAGCCACTGAACCCATTTTCACTTGTAGTTCTGTTTTGTACTGACTAAAACACAACTTTTTGGCCCCTAGGTATCTCTACTCTGAAGTTGTTTTTGCGCAGTTAACTTTCTTCGTTGAAACAAGTACTTATATCCACTCAAGTATAGATCAGTCTATTTGAAAACAGACAACTTTCAAAACACAGATCTTAATATATTCATTAATACATTTTATTTAAAAACATGCCATTTATTTAAGATGCACCAGTTTGGTGTTTTACTTGGAATACTTTGAGAACCTCTTTGTAAAAATATCTTTTCCCATGCTTTGCAGTTTATATTTAATGCACATAAAGTTTTATATGCATACAAGTATCTGTGAAATAAAAGTCATTATGAATTGAATTTTGAAGAAGTGACATATAGAAGAATGGTGACTGGCTGACTGCTGTCTTCAAATCCAAAGCACAGGTGATGAACTGAAATTACAATTTTTTTACACATATTGTGTACTTCTCTTTTGAAAAGTTTCTTATTTCCCATCATATGTTCTCTTATTTAGCACATTCCTTATAAATATGAAGTCGCTATCTTCCTATGATTTAGAAATGGAGAGTTTTCCTTTTGGCTAATTGGTACCAATCCAAGCACCAGGCCTTAAAAACTCAGTGTAAAGTTTTGGTCAGCAATTATCAATCGATTGATTGATGTCTTCCTAGCCCTTTAAACTTTGTAACTTTGTAAACTCGGTGTTTAGAGTAGCCCTTGATAGGAAGAACATTAAAACTCATCTCCTTAAAAGGAAGACTAATGAATTTTCGGGAAAGATACGGTACGTGAAGGAGTGACAGTTTACTCAAGAGAATTCAACCCGGTTTTCCAGCATTGTTATTTTCCAGCAGCAGATAGACCTGGCAGAATGCAAGGTTGACAGTAGAAGTTTCAGTTATCTGGACAGATTGGTGTTCAAGGAGGGAAGAGAGATCACATCGCTGTTTGCATGCTAAAGAGCAGGTGAGTTCAGCCCATTGGTAAAAGGCTAGAGTAAGTATCGTTTCTGGATTGTCTTTAATAATTTTTCATACTTGTATATGAAAATCTGTGTACTCAGCATGTGGTAGGAGCTCAGGAAGTATTTGTTGGACGAATGCAATGAATTCTATGAAATAACAGCATGGATAGAATGGGGAAAGAGGGACCTCAAATCCATAGATTTTTTTTTGTCTTTTCTCCAAATCATCAGTTTCTACCCTCTCTTTAACTGAGGTTCACATCAAAGCTGATAATTGTGAAATGATTGCGGTAAACGCATTTCACCTCATCTCTGTTAGTTCTGATAACAACAAGCGTTACGGTAGGAGAAGTATGGGCTGTCAGAGGCCAGGAGAGTCTACACTTTGAATCATTGATCAATCTGATGTTCCTTTATGTTCTCTGTGTTAGGCATTTGAGATTACTATGGCGGCCGTGAGATTTCAGTATGAAACACCACTGTTGGGAACATGGGTATATGTATGGGTGCCTGGCGCTCCGCAGTCAATGGCGACAAATGTAAACTTCCAGTTGATGGTGGTTCAGGATTCCAAGTGAAACTGACCCCCTTTGTCTGTGTGTGCGTTTGCTGAACTTGTCAATTGAAATAAATAGCCTTTCATATGTTACATGAAGTTATTATTACTATATAATACTCATTAACCAAAGACTACCAGGAACACACATGTGTGAAAACAGATTTAGAGTTGTTGCTTGTTGTTGTTTGCTGCATCAAATAAGACAGGATAGCATGCAAAATGAGGGAAATCTGAGTAAGAGAGTATTGTTGGGTGGGATTTATTATGGAATTAGACTTGGGAAAGACGATTTTGGTGAGGCACGAGGAAGTGAGGTTTGTTCTGGATTGAGTACTATTAGGAAGCGGGGGTAAATCTGATTGGGTATCTTGATAATTTTATCTAGAAAGTGGTGGGATCAGTGGAACAAGGGTAAAATAGTAAGTGACAAAGAAGCAGAAGTCATTGATATTACCTGGGTGAAAGAGATGCTTGGTCACTTTAGTGATTTGAAGAGTGGTCTTGTTTTTCTCTCTGCTTGGATATAATTATGGAGCAGCCTTGTTTTTGTCTTCCTTGGTAAAGGTTAGGGTTATGAAGTAAGCTTCTCTAATCTGGTGTTTATGTTCTGTGAATAATTTCTGTTAAGTAGGGAACTTCCTGGCCTGGGTTCTAGTGCCAGACCACCTATTCTAGACAGCACGCACTCTTGCACACACTCACACGTGCGCACACACACACTTTATATGATTGTACATGTAAAATGGAAGACCTGCACTATCCTCCCCGATTGTTGTATTCCTCCCAATGCTAGCACTCTCATATTTGAGAATTTGACCAGAATAGCAAAGTGGCAACATTCTTAACTGGAGTTGACACCCAGTTGACATCCTAGCATTATAAATCTAGAGATCAGGGCAGATTTGTGATACCAATTCTTATGCCTTTGCAAACTGTCATGTCCTATTTACAATTAAAAAAATTTTTTTTAACGTTTATTGAGAGAGCACATGAGCCGGGGAGGGGCTAAGAGATGGAAGACACAGAATCTGAAGCAGGCTCCAGGCTCTGAGCTGTCAGCACAGAGCCCAACACAGGGCTGGAACTCACAAACCAAGAGATTAGGACCTGAGCCGAAGTCGGACGCTGAACCAACTGAGCCACCCAGGTGCCCCTACAGGTTTTTTGTTTCTTTTTGTTTTTTTGTTTTTGTTTTTGTTTTTGTTTTTTTTTTTTTGCAGATAAGGAAAAAATGGAAATGCAAACCTGACATAACATAAACCCTTAGAAATGTGGATGCGCAGTTGAAAATATTTAGAATGTAGGAAATTAGGATCTGATTAAATGAAATAGCTGATTAATGATAGCTTGTCACCAAAGATGGCACCCCACTGAAGCACTTCTACTCACACCTTTGGGTTCTTTCCTTTCTTTGGAGCTTAGCTGGTCCTGTGACTCAATGGAGTGCAATGAGGTGACACTGTGGACTTCCACGTGTAGGTGCTAAGAAGCCTTGCCATTTTGGCCTCGCGCTCTTAACAAATGCTTATGCTAGGAGAAGCTATCTGCTTGATAGAAGCCCAACTGTCCTGAGAATGCCATGCTACATGGAAGCCCAAGCTAGTGTTGCGGAGAGGCTGTGCAAAGAGACGCCCAGCCAGTTCCCAGCTGTTTCAGCCATCCCAGAAGAGGTATTGGACCTATGAGAAAAGATGCCTTCAGATGATTCTAACCCTAGCCGCCATTTAACTGTAATTGGACAATAGACCCCAAGTGAAACCACCCGACTGAGCCTAGGTGGTAGTTTGTTGCACAGGAATAGGTAACTAAAACAATCATTCATCTTAAAATGAACATTACTATTATCCATAGCAATGGCTAGGAAAGTATTGGCAGTTAAAAGGTCAGCTAGACTGGTTTGAATGAATTGTTAATATTCATTTGAATTAATCATGCCTCTTAAATGAAAATGAATACTATTTAGTATTTGAAAAAGTTGGAAATTTCACCCTGTAATCTTCTTTTCATTATAATTTGTTGAACAAATATTTCCAGACATACCAATGACATTTTCATTCTCATGGAGTGTGTAGCTTGGATTCTAGGATTGAAGACCCCAGAAATCATGAGCTGTACTCTTCTTGCAGTGTCCAAAGCAGTGCTTGGGATCTTGTGGTGACAATAATCCTAACAGAATATTCCGTTTGACCCCCCCCCCCCCCCCTGCAGTCAGATGTTGCCATATCACAACTTTCAGCCAGTGAATTGGTAGTGGAGGCGATGTGTCACTTACATTCTGAGACAATGTGTGATTCTCTAGTCTCTACTGCCTGACCCAGGGATAGAGGAAGCCATGTGTTCCACACACAGTTACTGGATAGCAGAGTCTCCACTGGCTTGGATCCCTTGGGTGAACGCGGGGAGCAGAGATCCTTGTTAATTCTTGACAGGCAGCAGCACAAGCCAGAAACAAGCCTTAGTTGTTCCTAAGCCACTGAGATTTGGAGTTAATTTGGATCTGTAGTACCGTCTAACCTCTTGTGACTAATACAAGAGCTTTAATTTCCCATAAGCTCCATCACATCCATCCCAGGCTATTCAAAATCAACTTGAAATCTAAATAAAAATAATGCGATTTCTATGTAAACAGAGCCTCAAGACAGAATTTCTGATCTTTTTTTCTCCAATTAGTTTTATATCCCTAAATCCCTCAATGTAGAAATTCTGGCACCAGCACTGTTTATTTACTTGGGTAATTTGAGAACACTTGACACAAAAATCATTCTCAAATCAAGTTGTTTTCCTGTTTATTTTTTGAAGTAATTTTATAGCAAGTTGTTAACAAAATAATTTATTGGGGGACTTAAGAAATAGTTATTCAATGTAATATCAACAGAAAAATCTAAATTAGTTTTCTTTCTTTTTACTTTTAAAAATGGTTCTTATGAAATTTCCAAACATGCATGACAGTAGAGAGAATAGTGTAATGAACTTCATGTACTCATCTACCCAGCTGCAACGATTATTACCATATGGGCAGCTTTTCAAACATAAGTTTTGGCTATGTAAAATATGATTCTGTTTTGACCATCCTTTGAAAGATAAGATCATAACTACCCTTTCCCCACCCCCACCTCCAAAATTAGATCTGAATTTTCTATGAACACAGTGCTTTGTGGTCATGATAGTAGCTTCTGTATTTATTGCCAACTTGGCCCTGTAGGTATAACTTCAGAACACTTTGCTAGAATGACTTATTTGGAGGGTGACCATTTCTCCCCATTTGACCAGGAGCATCACAGGTGATCCCTTGTGTTGTCTTGGGGTAATTATTCATAGCATCCCTGCTCCCATGTCTAGTTTGTTCTGCTCTTGGCTTTTTCCATCCCCTAGAGTTGGATCCTGGGTCTTGCCATGCAAGTTGAAGCCAGCCGTAGTCAGTGAAGCCTTATCTCAACCTCTGTGGTTGCTTGCAAGATCTTTGGTGTCTGAAAGGTCTTTCGTGCCCTGAATGGCCTACCCAGGACCAGCTACGTCATTTGTGGGGTCTGGTGCAAAAAGTAAAAAATTACTGCGAATGTCAAGATTGTGACAGCAAAGCATCACACCAAGTGTGGGACCCTATGCTTAGAAACGAAGCACACACCCTGTGTGTGGCAGGAAAAATGGCACAACTATGAAGCCAGCCCTGGGGCTACCACTCCCACTCCCACCCTTCACTGGCTCCCCATGTTGACCAAGTCCAGGCCTGCATTCCTGCACTAAACCCTCTGCTGTAGTCTGCACAGTTAACTTACTCTCTAAACCCTCCCTCTGGGTTGGAACACCGGCTTACCTGCTACTGTGACCACCTAATAAGTACTTACTATTACTAATGAGTAACAGAGCCGGAAGTCCAACACAGATGTGCTTGTGTTTCTGAGTGAATGATCGTAACCCTTTGCTCTTCTGACTCTTAGGCCTCCTCGCCTAGCTAACTCTTGGCAGAGCTCTCACCTCAGTCCAAGGAATTGAATCTAGTCCTTTATGAACACCTGTCTGGGAACCAAGATGTACTTTAGTTGCTCTCCGTGTTCTCAGCAGTCACCTGGACCTTCTCTCTGACGTGTGGGCTGGCTCAACTGTACCTTCTTTCTGCCCCCAACCCCTCTTGCTAATTACTGTGCTTCCCAAAACAAGCCCGAACTTGAACTTTGTGGATCTCCTGGGCTGAGCTCCACATCTTGCTTAGTTTTAGTATCTACTCTTAACTTTGCTTCTCTGTCTCACCGGTTGCAGTGTGGCTTGAGCCTGAGCTGGTTTTCCCCAGGAACATCTGGAGTTCATTGCTACACACAGACTTTCAGGGGTGGGGGAGGCCTGCTCAATCACAGCTGTTGTGTTTGCTCCGGTGCCATTTATGTTTAGTTTATAGAATTAATTTCTGTCTTTCTGATTACTTCTGGTGTTACTGAAATTTATGTTTGCTCTAAGAGGTGGCACTGAAAAAAGGGACCCTCGTGCACTGGTGGAGGCAATGTATATTGGTGCCGCCACTGTAGAAAAGAGTATGTAGGTTCTTCAGAAACTTAAAAATTCAAATACCATGTGATCTAGGATTCCACTTTTGGGTATTTATCCAAAATAAATGAAATCAGTATCCTGAAAAGATATCTGCACACCCGTGTTCATTGTCGCATTTTTGAAAATAGCCAAGACATGGAACCAGCCCAAGTGTCTGTCAGTGGATAAAGAAAATGTGGTGTAAAAGATGCTGGAGAGGATGTGGAGAAACGGGAACCCTCTTGCACTGTTGGTGGGAATGCAAACTGGTGCAGCCACTCTGGAAAACAGTGTGGAGGTTCCTCAGAAAATTAAAAATAGACCTACCCTATGACCCAGCAATAGCACTGCTAGGAATTTACCCAAGGGATACAAGAGTACTGATGCATAGGGGCACTTGTACCCCAATGTTTATAGCAGCACTCTCAACAATAGCCAAATTATGGAAAGAGCCTAAATGTCCATCAACTGATGAATGGATAAAGAAATTGTGGTTTATATACACAATGGAGTACTACGTGGCAATGAGAAAGAATGAAATATGGCCCTTTGTAGCAACGTGGATGGAACTGGAGAGTGATGCTAAGTGAAATAAGCCATACAGAGAAAGACAGATACCATATGTTTTCACGCTTATGTGGATCCTGAGAAACTTAACAGAAACCCATGGGGGAGGGGAAGGAAAAAAAAAAAAAAAGGTTAGAGTGGGAGAGAGCCAAAGCATAAGAGACTCTTAAAAACTGAGAACAAACTGAGGGTTGATGGGGGGTGGGAGGGAGGGGAGGGTGGGTGATGGGTATTGAGGAGGGCACCTTTTGGGATGAGCACTGGGTATTGTATGGAAACCGATTTGACAATAAATTTCATATATTGGGAAAAAAATGTGTATATATATGTAGTAGAATGTTACTCAACAGTAAACAAGAATGAAATCCTACCATTTGCCATAAAATGGATGGACCTGGAGGGTATTTTGCTAAGGAATAGAGAGAGAGAGAGAGAGAGAGAGAGAGAGAGACAGACAGACTGAGACTGTTACATGGCAGGCATTTTATTCATATAGTTTCATTTCAACTCTAAAATGAACAATTCCAGTGACTGCTATCAGAAAAAAAAAAAAAAGCTGGGAGAAAATAGAGGAAGGGGAAAGAAAACAACTTAAATAGTGCCAGTAATTACACTTGACTTTCTCTTTAATAAGCATAAGCCCTGGTGAGATTAGTTGCTGTATCTCCTGTTATGCAAAATGGCTCAGTTACCAGAAATCCCTCATGAAGTGACCACTGTGCTGCCCCATATATGATTTCACTGCTCAAAAATTAAGAATTATTGTATAATAGGACTCACAAATATAAACCACCCATCATTGGATACTAAAAGACAAATCTGTTTCACGTTTGGAGGAAAAAAGCTGTTGAATGTACTGAGAAATATGTATTGCTATCTAATGTGATGCCTTTCTGGCTATTTTCACGTGTAGTTTTGAAGGCATTCAATATTTTGACTTACAAACATTCTGTGGAACATAATAACCTGTGTTAAGATAGTCTTTGCTCACTTCAATACAAATGCATTTATCCAGTCAAAAGAACCCACTTAGACTAAAGCACCTTTGAGTTCTTTGAAGATAGTTGTTGACAGAAGAGAGAAGTCATTGATAGAGCTGTGTTATCTTAGCAGCCAAATATTTAATGACTTTGTTTAAGGAGTAAGCTCAGGTTTCTTCAGGAGTCTTGTGTTATAGTAAATAGTGGGATTTATGTAAAATTATTAAAATGTATCATTAATATTGAAATAAAAAATGAAGCTTATATGGGGTGTCTGGGTGGCTCAGTCGGTTAACTGTCTGAGTCTTGATTTTGGCTCAGATCATGATCCCATGCTTTGTGAGATCAAACCTGGAGTTAGGCTCAGTGCCAACAATGCAGAGCCTGCTTGGGATAATCTTTCTCCTCTCTGCCCCTCCCCCGATTCACACATGCGTATGCTTATGCGCACGCGCGCTCTCTCAAAATAAACGAATTTTACAAATGAGGCTTGGAAACAGGCTCTTATACCCTTTCTATATTATTTTTGTTCATTTAATCATAAATGGGGATTTAAAAGCCCCTGTTACTGGATCAGCAGTGAATGGGCTATTATTGGAGCATTAGTAGGTATTAGAGGCACCTCGAGAGTAAATAGGTAATGAATAAATGTTTGGCTGTGGGAAGAAATCATGAGCTGAACAAGAGATTGCTGGGTTCATCTGATGTTAACACCTTGATGGTGGCCATGACATGCTGTCACCCAGAGTAGGTGACTTCTTCACTTCTGCCTTAAGGGAAGCATGGCTACATCAGTGGTGCTCTTTAAGATAATCTGTAGTCTTAGGGCCTATGGGGGTCTTCAGTGGAATAAATGGGGAGACATCTTGTTGTTTTTGGGGACTGTGGAAAATGGAAGAAGTTGGGGAAACCAGAGGTGTTAATTAGCTATGAATCTACTTATCAGTGTAAATGCCCATTAGCACAGTATATGTGAATGCCTGAGGTAGAGAAGCCCTCTGTGCTAATAACTTCAAGCAGGGGGAAATCTAGAAATAAAGACAATAAAAGCCACGTAGTGGTTCTTAGCAATTTGTGGTTCAGTGGAGATAGACTTAGTGCCTTTCTTCTTGGGTTGCTGATTGCTGGCTGGAGAAGCAACAATGGTTTCATTGGCTTGGCTGCTGTCTTGTGCTTCAGGCTCTCCTGTATCACTATAGTGCAGCTTGATAAAACTATTTGTGTTTCTTACAGCCACAGAATCTCCAAGTACGCCTCTTTGGAATTTGGGAAATAAGATAGAGGATTTGACCTCAGAATGATACTATTTGTCTAAAAAGTCTTTAGTTCCATAGTGGGATACAGCTTTATAAGACAAAGATAGCTTCATCTTTTATATGCTGTGTGTGTGTGCGCGCGTGTGTGTGCATATGTAATCTTTCACAAGGAAGCAAGGGAAACATGAGGAGACTGATGGGGCTTATTCTTTGGATAGGAGAGCTTGGGCATTCCTGCCATAGTAATGGTAAGAGCTTGGACTCTGGAGACACACAGAGCTAGATACACATCCCAGCTATATCTCTACCTTGATCTTGGGAATGTCACTGAATCTCTGTGCTCTTTTTCCTTATGTGTAAAATGGAGAAAAATACTGTAGCTAACCCACAGGGTCTTATTGTAAGTAGTAAGTGATAGAACAGTATTAAATGATAAAACAAAAGAATCCCTAGAATTTTAGTTTTCTATGTCAGGCACGCCACAATGATAGGTAAGTCATTTCCACAATGTGGTGATAGAATTGTATTTCTGTGCTTAAGGATTGTGATCTGATCAACCGCTCATGCCTGTGGAAATAACGCTTTTATGTCGACAGCCTGAGATTTAGACCAGCGTTTATTTGTCACCATTTGAAGTTGGGTTGGAATAAACTTACTAATCCAGGTGAAGATGAATTCTTTTGATCGAAAGGTCAAGCTGAGTGGACGTTTAGTATGAAGGTTGCATTAGGTCTAGCTAGTTCTCAGAGTGGTTCTCCAGACTAGTAATGTTGGATCAGCGATGGTTATCTTTGTAACTGAAAAGGGACCAGGAAACTCTAAGCTGTTAAGGAAACGTAAAAGAAACTTAGGTGATGCTCAGGATACCTAGAAACTCTCAATCCCAATATTTAATATTGTCCTTAAAGTGTTTATTGGCAGAGTTGGCACTTCTTTCCATGGCCAAGCTGAACATTAAAAGCATCCTATGTTCTAATTTATATAAAACATATTAAATTGCATTTGCATCTCCTACTAAACCTATTTTTCTATAAACATTTAGAAGAATTTTTATTACTTTGCCTTTATAATGTAATCATTTTACTACAAGAACAACTAGAAGTTACGAGAGGCTATCATTTCTTGACAATTATTTTGCATACATGAGCATTCTTGCAAAATGAGAAAAACTGAATCTATACATTTATTTTCAAATGCTATGATATTTTAGAATACTAAATTTAACCACTGACAAATGAACTCATTTTAAGTTTTATAGATCTTTGTGGGCTACGTTTTGTAGGTTTTATTTTATAATTTTGTTTTCGTATTTTGGGAACAATAGCTTTGTTTTTCAGTTCTCAGTTTGGCAGGCCCTTAGAAAGGTCATAAGCCTTGGGTACTGTGTCTGTTCTTAATGGATAAAATGACCCCACCAGTGACCTGTTTGAGAATAAGATGTAGGTTTATGCCTATTCAGGAAACATTTAAATTGAAGGCTAAGCAGTTTGGACCATGGTTAAAAGAAATTTGGGCATTTGGTTATATTTTATATATCATGGTCTTTGTTGTAATGCAAGCCTATAGTTCCATTGTCCAGATATACTTTAAAAGTGAAATTGTTTTGGCTTTTTGGAAAGCTGAAACAGCATATATTGCATATACTTGATAACAGTCCTAAAAGGGTCTTGAGCAACATTCTTAATCCCATTGGCACGTCTGCAGTGAAATTTAGGAATATGCAACCAATGGGACTAAATAAATAAAAAGCCTCAAATTAGCTCAGTTCAGCTTGTACTACCAAACCTGTTTACGTCAGGTGAAGTTTAGCTGCCAAAATGACTTAAGAAACAACTTTACCTCTCAGCTTTTTGAAGTTTGGAACTCTGCTAGGAAAGAGACTTGTGGCCTATAGACTATTACGAGCATTAGGTAACTACTTGATTTATAAAGTAATAAAGGGAAGGAATTGTCATCCTCATTTTGTGACTGGCAAGCTGGGATATGCAGTAAGTGAATGACTGCTTTGAGGTGACTGAACATGTAAATGGAGTCCTCAAAACGGAGATGAAATCAGAGTGCCCTGATATTCCACCCCAAGGATCTTCCAAAAAAACTATTTTGGGTGGGGGGAGGAAGAGGGGCAGAGAGAGAGGGAGAGAGAGAATCTCAAGCAGGCTCTGTGCTCCGCATGGAACCCGACGCGGGGCTCGATCCCATGACCCTAGGATCGCAACCTGAGCCAAAATCAAGAGTAGGGCTCTCTACTGACTCAGCCACCCTAGCACTCCTCTTCTCAAATTTGTTATGGCTTCCCTGGCGATCCGAATAGCTGTTTCCCCTGCGGCAGCCCTTTTGTCTAGAAGGCCAGGACTTGGGTACTTCCGGCCCAGCGGCGCTGGCTGCGCTTATATTAGCTCTCGATGCCCTGGGGTGCCGGTTCTGAAATTGCCCTAAAGAAGAGCGCTAGTGCTTAGACATCAAAATAGACGCATGTGACGTTGGTTCGGATGGGCCACATTAGGTGTATCTGCCCCTCGCAAGGCCCCTTTCGCCCATGGTTTCTTTTCCTCCCTTTGCTGAAGTCAAGAGAACTGAAGCGAGCTTCCTGCTGTCTCTCCTCCCAGCTCTTGAAATTTCCTGCTCTGTTTCACTGGCGCCACACTTGCCAGTACCCGGAGCGCATTTTATTGCTGCAGCTGTTTCGCTGGCCTATTTTTGTCAGTGCAGAGGTTCGTTTCAGAAGTGACGGCTTAAAATAATTCACCTGATATCGTCTTCTTGGACATCCGAAACCTGAATTATTTTCATAACACCTGAGGATGCTGAGAAGCCTAGTTCATCACTTGTATCTTTTGCAGAAAGCCGACATTAAAATGCAGGTTTTCTCTTTACACGCAGGCATTCACTCATTCCTTTATTTGTCTGTACTTCCAGGAAGCATTTATCAAAACCCTCGTAGAGAGCTAGTAGCTAAGAAGGTCACATGAAGATCACTGGACAGCTGTCTCTCTGGAGATACCGTGGGGAAATAATGCTTTTCCTCACTGGCATAGCAAAGTCATAAATTAGCCTAAGTACTCACAATTTTCCAATGGAGTGAGCCAAGGCATTACTTTTTTTTTTTTTTTTTTTTTTTTTTTTACAGCCACATCAGAAGCCAGCCAGGGTAGTTAAATGTTGTGGTGGCAGCACTAGGCTTTGGT
This sequence comes from Panthera uncia, assembly GCF_023721935.1. NCBI lineage: Eukaryota > Metazoa > Chordata > Mammalia > Carnivora > Felidae > Panthera > Panthera uncia. The sequence continues at coordinate 141,879,838 of NC_064810.1, forward strand.
GACAGGTGGCTTGGGTTCAAGATCTGGCAGTTTCCCGGGCTGGCTAGTTTGGAGAAGTGACCCATGCTATACCTGGGGTACATTTGTAGGTGCGGTGGAGGGACCCCTGACTTTTGGTTCTGTTGTCTGGGAAATGAGGGTGGTTATGTGTTGCTGAGAAGCTTGATGAAGGCACACATGTGTTAGTTGAAGCTGAGGGTGGTACAAACAGTAAATAGTTTCCTTTGTTCCCGTTGCTGTCCTTGGACCTATTCTGTTATATCTCCCTCTTCTGTCTCTTGCTGAGAGATTCTTTAACTTCTTACTTCCCTTTACAGTAAGGACAGTGAGGTGCGTGGGTGGCTCAGTTCAATACCTTGTTCTCTAGGTTTCAGCTCAGGTCATGATTTAATGGTACCTGAGATCAAGCCCCATGTGGGGCTCTGTGCTGACAGCCAGGGCCTGCTTGGGAGTCTCTCTTTTTCTGCCCCTCACCCCACCCCTCTCTCTCTCTCAAATAAACTTAAAAAAACAAAGAATAAACAGGACAGTGTTACATTCAGGCTTCAAAATGCTCCAGTCCATCTTGAATTAAAGCTTTACATGAAACAACCCAAAGGAGAGAAGATAGATCACATGTATATATGGCAAATGACTCCTATCCAAAATATAGAAATGACTTCTGCACATCAGTGAGAAAAAGACAACCCAACCGAAAAATGAGCAAAAGACTTGAACAGACTCTTTGTAAAAGAAGGTAGATATCCCACTGGCTAACAAACCTCTGAAAAGCTTCCTGAACTCCTTAGTCACCAGAAAAATGCAAATTAAACCTAGAAGTGATAATACTACATAGCTACCAGAATAGCTAAAACAAAAAGACAGAAACTACCATGTATTGAAGAGACTATGGAGCAACAGGAAACTTCAATCAGCTGCCAATAGGAATATCAAGTGGGAAAACTCTTTGGCGCTGTTAAAACTAGACGTGAGCGTGTACTTGCAAATTCATTCATCATTACGTACCCAACAAACGCATGCATGTGCTCCCAGAAGGCATTCTCAGGAATGTTTGTAGCTGTGCTATCCACATAAGCCCCAAACTGGAATTATCCAAATTCTCACATAATCAAATATGACAATGCCAAATCAGTGATTTACAGCTCTAGGCAGAAACATAGATAAATGGCCCAAGTGTAATCATGAGTGAAAGAAGCCATCCCCAAAAGACTATATAGTCTATGATCTAATTTATCCAAAGTACAGAAACAGGAAAAAGTGTAATATTAGAAGCCCTGTTTTAGGGGAGGTGATCATTGGAAGAAGGCAAGAAGGACACTCTTGTGTCTTGATGAGATGCTGACTACACAGCCTCATGTTCAATTCGTGAAGATTTATCCAGCCATACACTCATGGTTTGTGGACTTTCCTGTATGTTTTACTTCAGTAAACTTGTCTTTTCCCCACGTCTCTGCAGTATTGTTGCACTTATCCTTCACTTGGCTTTTCTGTACCTTCCCATATCACCCACCCATTCCTTTTGCATTCCTATTATCGTCAAAAGTGCTTGCGCTTTGGGAGTGTGCACTTTAGAAGCCCAATAAGACCAGTGCTAAAGGAAGCACTACTCTGCCCCTGCCTCTGTGCCGTGCCTTGCACATCCAGACGTAGCTCTCTCGATAGCCTTCTAGAGACCGCTACGAGCCACTTCGAGGATTCCTGGACACGATAGACACAGGTGTGTGGCTCTGTGCCTTGTAGCCCATCTACGTACCTGACCTGGCAGAAATCGTGGTAGGGGCTTATATGAAGCTTCTGAGAAAAATTCAGAATGTAATGCATAATCCAATTAACCATAATGAAAATAGAAGCAGTTCTTTACATCAGAAGGCCTGAATTCTTTAACAAAGTTCTTTATAGGTGAAGAGAGACATGGTGTGGGCTCTATGAATTAGAGGAGAGTTTGAAGGAATACTAGGGGCACCTGAGTGGCTCAGTCAGTTAAGTATCTGACTCTTGATTTTTGGCTCAAGTCATGATCTCAGGGTTCGTGGGATCAAGCCGGTCATTGGGCTCTGTGCTAACAGTGCAGAGCCTGCTTGGGATTCTCTTTCCGCCCCTCACCTGCTCTCTCACATGCTCTCTCAAAATAAATAAATATTAAAAAACAAAGCAAGGAATAATAAATTGAAACAAATAGGCAAGAATAAGTTGCCATGTCTAGGGATGCAGGTTTGGCTGATAAAATTGTCTTTGAGAATACAAAAATGATTATGATTCCATTAGAATAATGGTTACTTTCTGGGTGCATTTGGGGGCGGTGAGAGGGTTGTGATGTGTTGGGGCCCAGGGATAGAGCTTTTGGTGTAATGGTGCACTGGTGTAATGGTTAATTTTATGTGTCAACTTGGTAGGCCACAACCTGGATCACTGGTCAGGTATTATTCTGTTTATTTGACATTATTTTTCTGACGAGATTAGCATTTAAATCAGTAAACTGCAAGTAATGTTAATTACCTCGCATAATGTGGGTGGGCTTCGTCCAATCAGTTGAAGTCCTTAATAAAAAGACTTTTCTCCCCCAAAGAAGAGGAAATTCTCCAGGAGACTGTCTTCAGACTTGAACTGCAGCATCATCTCTCCTCTAGGCCTGCCCTACAGAATCTGGACTTGCCGGATTCCATTGTCACATGAGCTGGAATTGGTACTGTAGGCTACTGTGAACTAGGGAGTGGGTTCATTTACAAATATGAAAAAACCAGAAACTTGAGCTTTGCAGCACCTGCCCACTTAAGGATGAATGGAAGTGCAAAGCTGATTCACTGCTAACTTCCTTTCCTTTCCTGATCATTATTACCTGAAGGCAAATGGTCTTTTTATGGTAACATGACCTAAAAATGAAATTATTCCTGTTAACACATGGCCGATGAACACACTCAACAATCGGTGTCTTTTTGTGCAAAGGATGTAACACTGCTGTCGGTAGGGAGGCTACACCTGGGGCATGAAAAGTTAAGATAAACGGAGATCATAGGTTGAGCTCAATGTTGCAGTTTCCTGGTACCTTAAAATTTAGATAAGATTGATGCCAACACCCAGGCCATGGGTTTTAGAATTCCAAAGCTCTTAAATGTTCTCTGTTCCTATCAGATGCAGGTGGGAATGTTTGTTTTCCACCCTTGGCTTCATACCATACAAATGTGGGACTTGTCCTTGAACCCCCCCCCTCCAAAGGAACTACAAATCAAGAACTTTTATAGGATGTTTTAAGGATCATGGGGAAGATACGACAGAGAAAATTACTAGAGTATGTGAAATAAATCCTATGAAAAGGGTCCTTTCACCCCTTCCGCCCTCATGTTGTACTCGACCTGCTTGAGAAACCTCCCTGGCTCCTCTGTGGGCCAAAAGATAAAAGCTTCTCCTTGTCTCATGGTGACAACTTGATCACTCATCTTTTGTAGTCTTGGTTTCTGCCAACCCACATGCACGCAGGTTTGCACACCTTTCACTCCAGTGGTGATAGTTTCCCAAGGAGGGGCATTTCCTTCTAACGTGGAGTCCTGCCACCCACTCTTGGAAATAAATTGCTCGCATTCATTACCAAGGATAGTAGCCAAATCCAGCTGTGGAGACCGCTTCCTTCACCCAGCTTATCTCTATTCTCCAAAAGCAACAGCCTTGCAAAATATCCTTATATAGACACGGAGAAGCTGAGTTTGATTAAATAAGGCCTGGCTAAGTTTTCTCAGTGATTATTAGAACCATAGGAATCAAGGATGAAATATCAAAAAAATTGAGCAGCAAGAGAGTAGCTCTCTTCTTGTCCTCTGAGGAGTGGTTTTGCATTTTTGCATTTCCAATCGCCTCTTCCTGAAATGCACTCCCAGATGTCCATTCTGCCGAGGAGCACTCCTCTCCATCCTGTGGGTGTTTCTTCAGTTATAAACAACCGTGAGAAACCTTTGAATGTGAGCTAAAGAAATTGAATCGCTGTCCACCATGATTTCTTCCGGTACTTTTTTCTCTCCTCAGTGAAGCAGTTATTCCAACATAGTACAATTTGAGTTTGTGTGACGACTTTTCCTACCCAACTGAATTGTTTGAGATCTGGGACTATGTCTGGTTGTAGGGTTTGTTCTGAAGCATCGTGTGTTTCTTAACGTGAATGGCAAATGAAGGCATGACAGTGGTATAGCAGAAGCTGTGTTTTACGTCTGATTTTCTCAGCATGTTAATGTTTTGAAGTGATCAGATATAAGCGTTCTTACAATTAAAGAAGAAAATTTAGCAATGCATAAGGATCTTAAGAAAATTAAAAATTTTGTCGATGTACCTTCTTTTAAGTGCAAGAAATAGATGACTTAAGTGACTTCTAGAACCACTAACTGTCCATTATGTTAGGTTGTCAGGGGAGACAGCAAGGGGGGTCTGTTGCAAAGACCTTTTCCCCTGGGTTTTAAAATAAGCCTTGGGTGTAGAAGAATATTATTGGATATATAGGGGAACTAAGATTTTTACTCTGTCCTCACGGTCCCATGGTTGGATGTCAGAAGTAAACTGACCAGAGACGGTTTAACAGGAGAAAAGCATATGAAGTTTATATGACGTTAATATTTCACGTAGCGTGAAAGCCTTCATAGAAAAGAAACAAACACCCTAAGGATTGGATAGACTGGAGAGCTTTATATTCCATTTTAACAAAGAGCAAGAAATTGTAGAGTCATGACGTGACAAAGGGAAGCAGTTTGAGCCAGGGGCAGCTATTGGGAACTGTGTGGGGAGAAAGTAATGGAAGATAAGGGTTATTTTAGTAGGTTTATTTGTGCATTTTTTGGATCATCTCTCTGCCTCTGGTGATAAGAATGTTCTCCTCTTCTTGGTGAAAGAAGGAAATGATACGTTCTGCTTCTAGGTAGGAAGGAGGTCAGAGAGCCCTTCCTGTGTCTGCTGTCTCTAAAATGCCTTCACGTCACAAGAATCAGTATTCTGAAGTGGCATATTTTGATCCCCTTAAAGATCATAGTTTTAATTTTGATGAAAGTGGCCTCTATAAAAATAAAGGTCTCAAGAACCTAGAGGAGGAAGGAGCAGCGCAAATCCCAGAGTATAGGGCCTGCCAACGATGGTAGGTTCAGATGATGGTACAGATTTAACTGAGCTGATATATCTTGCTACGATTATTATTGTGTGTGTTAAAGTTCTAGTTCAAAGTTTCATTGGCCTGCCCCAATTTTATTTTTCCCGTAAAATCTTACTTTTCACATACAAAATGCAAGGCTTCTGAGTATATTTAATATTGAAGCAAAAAAATGCATGTATCTGCAATTCCTAGCAAAAAGAAGGTTCTCAAAAATATTTGCTAAATGGGAAGAAATTACGACTCTCTGAATATAATTTTCCCAGAACTTTTTGTTGCAGTAAAAAGTTAGTTATAAAAAGTTGGTTACCGCTGAGCTCACCTTTTCTCAGGTTCCTAAAGAATTACCCCCCTCTCCCATGAAATAGACCATTTGTTGTTTCTCATTATGCCTTATTTATTTTCCTCTCAACACAAACTCTTAATTACCTGTGTGTCTGTGTTTCCCATTAGACTGTGAGCTCTGCCAGGCCTGGTACCAGGTAGGCATTCCACAAATGCAAGTCACTGAACGAATGAATCAAAGTTGAGTGAATGTTTGTATCACTTTTCAACTTCTAGCGTTAATTTCCTTTGGGAGAGATAGAAAAATGACAAAGTTTATCCATCAGCAGTCTTCTGTAGTTGCACGGGAAGGCTATCTCTAATGTCTTGCATTTATTAAGTATTAAATAAGTATGACCAAGTGAGTTAATAAAATACTTGTGACTACCATATCAAGGAGTCCTTTTATTATCCCCATTTCATAGATGTGGACACTAAAGCCGAGAGATTTCACAGTCTTCCCAACATCAAATAGCCAGTAAGTGGCGGAGATGAGGTTCTTACCCAGGCAGTGTGATTTCAGAGCCCAAATCTTTTTTTTTTTTTTTAAAGAATTTTTTTAATGTTTTATTTATTCTTGAGAGAGAGAGACCGACCGAGCATGAGCGGGGGAGGGGCAGAGCAAGAGAAGGACACAAAATCGCAAGCAGGCTCTGAGCTGTCAGCACAGAGCCCGATGCGGGGCTTGAACTCCTGAACTGTGAGATCATGACCTGAGCCGAAGTCTGAAGCTCCACCAACTGAGCCACCCAGGTGTTCCTTATTATTTCACTGACCGTGTTATGCAAATGGATGTATGTGTGAATGTTGTGTTTCATCACAACAGAAGAGGTAAAAGGACCTATGGCCCTCCAGTCAGCTGACCTCACTGGATTTAAGCAAAGACTTTCTCTAGAAGAGGAACAAAGGATTTATTTTAACCAACCATATTTAGACTTAGGACCCCTTCTGTCTTATCTAGAGTTGTGGTTTGTCAGTAGTTACCCTAGCCATCTGAACCACCCCATTTGTCTAGTGCTTAACCCCGTTTCCTCTGCTTCTCTCCTCCTCAACTATTCTGTGAATGTTTCTCTGCTATGTTTTCTCTCGATTGGCAAGAGAATAAGCTCAACAAACCTCTTCTGCCTGCTCTTCCTCTGGTTTTCTTTGACGGTTCTGATGGCCTTTGGTTTATCCTTGCACAACGTACAGTACTTGGGGAGGATATTCCAAAAGCGCTTCACCACCATTAGACCCCAAACTCCAGATTTAGAAAGTTTGTTCTTCCTCAATCTTGGTCACATAGTCACAAATCTGCTTTGCCTCTGAAATGCCAGTATCCCATACAGATTAAAATGTAGAGATAATTATATAAGTTAGTGACAAGATGGCGTAAGATAATGCTTTAAATAATGCAGAGCCCAAGTTCTGTATGAGCGTATACGAGCAGGTCAGCAAGATTTTGCCTAATGGAGTCCCTTTGGGATCCTGTTCTAAAGGATAAAGAAGGACTAGGCATTAGTTTACGATGGTTGATAACTGATTTCTACTCCAGGGTGTAGTGGTGCTAAGCACATTTGAAAACAGGTGGTTCTTTTAAGTAAGCTAAAATAGAACCCTATGGGGGTGCCTGAGTGGCTCAGTCGGTTAAGCGTCCGACTTCAGCTCAGGTCACGATCTCGCGGTCCGTGAGTTCGAGCCCCACGTCGGGCTCTGGGCTGACAGCTCAGAGCCTGGAGCCTGTTTCGGATTCTGTGTCTCCCTCTGTCTGCCCCTCCACTGCTTGCACTCTGTCTCTCGGATTGTCTCAATAAATAAGCATTAAAAAAAAAAATTAAAAGAATAAAATAAAATAAGATAAAATAGAACCCTATGCAAATGATCCTCCGTATCATGACCCCAAGTTATCGGGGTTAGTCCAGCTACTCTCAGAGCCACACTTTTATGCATAAACTTTCATTTAATTCTTTCCCACATAACTGAAAATGGAATATTTGGGAGCCTGAGTTCTTAAGGTTTACTGTATTGTTACTTAGGAAGTGGAGTGTGTGTATGTACAAGAGAGGGCGAGCATATAGGAACACGTGCGTATATATACTTATGTCTAGTGGTGTGGATATCTGCATTCTGTTCCAAAGTGTTTTAATGTTTTTTTTTTTAAATGTTTTATTTGAGAGTGAGAAGGAGAGAACTTGCACATGCACAGAGAAAGGGCAGAGAGAGAGAGAGACAGACAGAGAATCTCAAGTAGGCTCCGTACTGTTAGTGCAGAGGCCGAAGCGGGGCTCAAACTCAGGAACTGTGAGATCATGACCTGAGCTGAAACCAAGTCAGACACTCAACCGGCACCTCTGTGTTCCAAAGTGTTCTTATTAAAAAGAAGAAAACTGGGGAAATCACACTTTTCAGTTTGACTTTTAGTTACATTTTAGCATGCTCTTTTCATTTTGTCTCCATGGATTAATTTTTAATTTTCTTTCACTGTATGTATTTTTGTAGGCTACTTACAAAAACAAAAGTAAAGCATTTTTTAACAGATAAAAAATACCTTCAGTGAAATAAACTGAAATTATTCAGCTAAAACAGTAACAGTGTAGCTCCCCTCTGCACATGTTAAAGAGTTTTCGTTTTGTTTTGGCATATTTGTTTTCTCTGTAGATCTGAACTGATGGTCTTGTGATTGGGATTCAGGTTTATTATGAACGGTCTCACTGAACAGATGAGGGAAAAGAGTGGGTATAATCTGTGATTTTGTGAAAAATCAGAAGGAAACCTTAAAGATTGTGCTCTCATTTGGGATGGAGAAGGAAATGGAGCCCTTTACAATTTCCTATTCTTTGAAGGTGGTATTTCAGAGATTTTTTTTTTTCTCCCTTCAATTGGATAATTTATAAATGAATGCTCCCAAAGGAACTCTTAAAATCAAAGACAAAATATGCTGCTTGAAAATTGATTTGTTACCAGTACTTTTTAGCCTAAATATTTCTCAACTCGGATAATTACTTGATTTGAAAATTCCATATGCTGAAAGTCAGGAATGTGCAAGTAATGCAGATGAGAGGAGGAAAGACCACGGTGAGAGCGTCTCCTGGGAAATACTGCAGCTGCACCTCTCACATTGCTCACGGAAATAGCTCATTACTTGGAGTTCTACTTCCATAGCTGACCCTTGACCAATATAGGGCTAGGGGCGCTGAGCCCCTGCACGGTCAAAATCCATGTATCACTTTTAGCCCCCCCCCCCCCCCCCCCCCCCCCCCCCCCCCCCCCCCCCCCCCCCGCCAAACTCCCGCCAAACTTAACCGCTAATAGCCTACTGTTGACTGGAAGCCTTACCAGTAACATAAACAGTCATGTCACCCATGTTTCGTACATGTGTCACATCCTGTATTCTTACAATGAAGTCAGAGAAAATGTTACTAAGAAAATTACAAGGAAGAGAAAATGCATTTATAGGACTGTATTTATAAAAAAAAGAAAAATCTGAGTGTAAGTGGACCTTAGTTCAAACTCAAGGTGTTCAAGGGCCAACTGTACCTCACTTTTAGTATTTGGGTGGAATTTGGAAAAGGAGAAAAATAATAATCATGCTGGGGTAATGTGATCATCAGGTACTTTGGGCCCGGTTCTCTGGATGGCTGAGTGCTCCTAGGACAGTCCTGAGAGGAAAGGGGGTATCCTGATTTTACAGAGGGAGAGGAGACAAGGAGGCAAAGACATTGGGGATTCACCACCTCCCCAGTGAATTTAAAGCAAAGTTTTTATGGCTCTTTCAAAACTCCTCCTGCTACAGAAGCAGCTTTCAAACTTGAAGAAACATCAGAATCACTTGGATGGCTTTTTAAGTACAGATTGCTGGGCCCTCCCCTCAGACTTTGTGATCCAGTTGGCCTGTGGTGAGGCTGAGAGCCTGCATTTCTAACAGGCCCCCGGGTGTTATAGATGGAGCTCGCCCTACTGGTGAGAGCCAATGCCCTGTAAAGGAGGAGGAGAGGGGCTCTAAACCTATTGCAGTCATTTCCTGTTAATAAAAAGTGAGCATTCGGTGCCTGAGCGAAATCCTGAGAATCCATGGCCTGTTGTGTGTACCTCATGCTCCTCAAATGCACTGTCTGCACCCTTGGGGGTGAGGCGGTTTGCCTGTGGGTCCTCAAAGCTACAGGTAAACGTGACACATCCTCAAGGAGTGCCAGCTTTCCTTGATGGTAAGCAGTGAACGTGGCATTGTTTTATATTAAAACAACCATGCAGCTGTGTTACGAAGTGGAATACAAATGCACGTGCATTCCTGAAATAAAGCTCAAGATTTCAAAGAAAGTTTGCCCTTATGGTAGACTGCTTCGGGCTATGCATCAAGTCTCAGAGGGCGCGCACTGGCTCTCCTCCGGCAATGAGCGGATTTAGCTGAGGAAGAGAAAAGGTTATTTTACATCGATATTAAATACCTTTTTGAGCTGGGAGTTCTTTCTCTGGATTTAGACTCTTGTCTTCTTCCTGACTATAGTGAGCATTCCTCAGGGTCTAGCCTTCAGGACCAGGTAAGTCAACCTTTTTCTGAGGACGTATCGAAACCCCGGCATTAGAGATGGCATTTCTGTTTAACACCGGATGTTACAGACTTCGAAAGTTTTTTTGAAAAATATCAAGAAAATTAACATTTTAAACCTTATCGTCTTCACGGAAGAAAGGGATGTAAAGTCAGTTTTGGGGGAGATTTTCCTTTACTGTGGGTCACACACACACACCCACCCACCAACCCACCCACACCCACCAGCAAATACAGTTCTAGAGGCTTTGGTGTATACCAAAACCTAAGTCAGGTGTATTGTCCATCAGGAGTGAGTGGCTCTACTCTTTTTATGCCAAGCCTGAGCGTGGGCCCTTTCTTAATGCCTCAGTTTGTGGCTCTGCTAAGGGGAGTAGAACTCACTTTCTTCTACAAGTTACCATATTATTGCTTTTCGTGTGTGGCCCTCAAGCTAAGAATGGTTATGCGGTTTTAAATGGTTGAAAAAACGAAAACAGGAATGATGTTTCATGAAAAATGAAAATTAAAAGAAATTAAAATTTTGGGGCACCTGTGTAGCTAAGGCAGTTAAGACTCTGACTTTGGCTCAGATCATGATCTTCCGGTCTGTGAGTTTGAGTCCCCATCTGGCTCTGTGTAGACAGCTCAGAGCCTGGAGCCTGCTTTGGATTCTGTGTCTCCTGCCCTGGCTAGCAAGCCCTTGCTCCCCCTTGCATGCTCTCTCCCTTAACCACCC
>NC_064810.1:141890923-141929961 GCF_023721935.1 Panthera uncia
CCCCCCCTCGCTCTCTCCCCCCCTCGCTCTCTCCCCCCATCGCTCTCTCCCCCCCTCTCCCCCCCTCTCCCCCCCTCTCTCCCCCTCTCTCCCCTTCTCTCCCCCTCTCTCCCCCTCCCTCTTTTGCTCTTAAAAATAAACATTAAAAAATAGTTTCTGTTGTAAGAGAGGCAGTTTTCATAAATAAAGTTTTTTTCTTTACATTTACTTATTTTTGATAGAGAGCACAAGTGGGGGAGGGGCAGAGAGGGAGAGACAGAATCTGAAGCAGGTTCCAGGCTCCGAGCTGTCAGCACAGAGCCTGACGCCGGGCTCGAACTCACAAACCATGAGATGATGACCTGAGCCGAAGTCCAACACTTAACTGACTGAGCCACCCAGGTGCACTCATAAATAAAGTTTTATTGGAACACAGCCATGCTCATTCATTTTCTCGTGTACAGCAGCTTTTGGCTGCTTCTACCCTACCAGGGCAGATGCGAGTAGTTATGACAGAGACCTTGTAGCTCACAAAGCCTAAACATATTGACTATTTTGCAGAAAAAGTTTGCAGATCCCTTATCTGGACTGTTCTAAAGAAAGGTACATTTCTGCCTTTAGGGGACTGTGTGCCCTAGATCCAGAATCAGACCACTTCCACGCACAGAATAAATTCTCTTGTCTGTCTATCCTTCCCTCAAGCGTACCTTTGGTAGCTAGGAGTTGTTTGAATGCCTGGCGACTTTTTACAACAAAAACAACGTATCCTTAAAATAGAGTCGAAGTTCAGAACTTAAGGCTTTTAGTGGTGAGGAGGGAAAAAGTACCTCTTACTTATTCCTATATCCATATTGTTGAAAACACTAACTTAATATATCAGTAAATGTTCTTGCCCTAAGTCTTGGAAAGGAAAAGCTCTGAGTAGGTATGTATGTGGGGTTTCCCTTTATCTCCTAGATTGAAGAAAAATACAGAGATCAAGAATTTGTGAATCTTGGGAGGTGATGATGTTGGTAGTAATATCCCCTCTTTTGACAGTTTCTCCAAGGAGAAATAGATACATTCACTCACACACAAATATGTATCTCCTTCCTGCCTTCTCCCCAGAAAGCTGAGCCTAAATCAGGGCTTGTGTTGGCTAGTTTATTAGGGCAGGTGGTCCAGGGAATCCAGACTTGAGAGAGGAAAACAGGAATAAAGGAAACACCAAGGTAAGCATACCTTCTTTCTCTTTTTATTTTCTTCCTTAAAGACAAAAACAAAACAAAACAAAACCAAACCTTTATCCAGGTGTAAATCATGTAACATAAAATTCCCCCACTTAAAATGTACCATTCAATAGTTTCTAGTGTATTGAGAGTTGTGCTTGCATCTTCACAGTCAATTGTTACAACATTTGCATTAGCCTAAAAAGAAATCTTGTTCCCATTAGTAGTCATTTCTCATTCCCCCCCAACGCTTTCCCAGATTCCGGTAACCACCAATCTACTTTCTGTCCCTGTGGATTTCCCTGTTCTGGACATTTCATATAAACAGAATCACATGAGATTGGCTTCTTTCACTTTACACATTTTTAAGGTTCATCCATGTTGTAGCATGTGTCAGTATTTCATGTCTTTTCATGGCCAAATAACATTCCCTTGCATGAACAAACCACATTTTATTTATCCATTCCTCAGTTGGCGGACATCTCGGTTGTCTCTATTTTTTGGCTATTATAAATGCTGGCAACATTGTAAGTTTTTTGTGGACATATGTATTCAATTTTCTTGGGTATATTCCTAGGAATGGGATTACTGGATCATAAGTAACTCTGTTTAACGTTTTGCCTGTTTTCGTAAGTGATTTCATTCCATCTAGCAACGTCGAGGGCTTCAATTTCTCTACGTCCTTAGTAACACTTGCTATTATCTGTCTCTGATTTTAGCTGCTGTGGGGGGTATAAAATGGTATCACGTTGTGGTTTTGATTTACTTTTTCCTGATAGCTAATGAAGTTGAACATCTTTCTCATGCTTGTGGACCATTGATATATCTTTGGAAAAAAAAAGTCTATTCAGATTCTTTGCCCATTTTTCCACTGAGTTATTTGTGCTTTTATTAATTGAATTTTAGGAGTGCTTTATATATTTTATGGGCCCAGCATGCTTCTGCTGCACTACTCTGCTCAGGAGTGCTTTGTATATTTTAGATACAAGTACTTAATCAGATACATGATTTACAAATTTTTTTTCCATTCTGTTCATTTTTTAAAACTTTTAGTGGTATTTTTTGAGGGTCGAAAGTTTTGAAATTTGATGTAGGACAGTTTATCTATTTTATTCTTTCGTCATTAAATACCAAAAGGCTTCATCTATCCCAAAGTCATGAAGATGTACTCCTATATTTTCTTCTAAGAGTTTTATAGATTTAATTCATACATTTCTGTAGGTCTGTGATCCATTTGGAGTTCATTTTTGTGTATGGTGTGTGAAAAAAAAAATGGTACACTTGATTCTTCTGCATATGCATATCCTCTTGTCCCAGAACCTTTTGTTGACACACCCTTCGTCCCCCCATTGAATTACCTTGGTACCTTTGTCAAGAATCAATTGACCATATATGTGAAGGTATACTTCTGGATCCTGAATTCTATTCTGTTGGTCTATATGTATAGCCTTATGCTAGTGCCACACTGTGTGTCTCTTTTTCTAAAAAAATTTTTTTAAAGTTTATTTATTTTGAAAGAGAAAGAGAGGGAGGGAGTGAGAGCGAGGAGGAGAGAGAGCCCCAAGCAGGCTCTGCACTGTCAGTACAGAGCCCAACGCAGGGCTCGAACTCACGAACTGTGAGATCATGACCTGAGCCGAAGCCAAGAGCCCAACGCTTAACTGAGCCACCCAGGCACCCCCAGTGCCACACTGTCATAATTACTGTAACTTGGTAGTAAGTTTTGAAATTGGGAAGCATGTGAATATTTGCATCCCCCCAAATTCCTATGTTAAATTCTGATGCTCAATGTGATAGTTCTTTGGAGGTGAAGCCTGTAGGATTTGCTTAGGTCAGGAAGGTGAAACCCTCCTAAGTTTGATTAATGTCCAACAGGAGATTCCAGAGATCTCCCTCACCTGCTTTCCATCATGTGAAGATACAGAAAAAAACAAAACAACAACAAACAAACAAAAAAGCCATCTATGAACCAGGAAGAAACCTCTCATCAGACACCAAATCCTAAGGCATCTCAGGATCCCGGACTTGCCAGACTTTAGAACTGTGAATAATTTCTGTGTTTTTTTTTTTTTTTTGTTTGTTTGTTTTTAAACATCCAGTCTGTGGTACTGTGTGAAAGCCCAAATGGACTAAGGAAGCATGAGTCTTCCAATGTTATTTTTTTCAGGACTGTTTTGGCTATTCTGAGACCCTCAAATTCCTGTATGAATTTTTGGATCAGCTTGTCAGTTTGCTCCACAAAGAAGCTAACTGGGGTTTTGATAGAGATTATATTGATTGTGTAGATCACTTTCGTGAGTATTAGCATGTTAACAATATTAAGTCCTCTGCTCCATGAACATGGGTGTCCTTCGATTTAAGTTTTTCTTTAATTTCTTTGAACAACGTTTTATCATTTTCAAAGTACAAAATTTATACTTCTCTTTGTTCCTAAGTATTTTATTCCTTTTGATGCTATTACAAATGGAATTGTTGTTTTAAATTTTATTTTAAGGTTGTTCACTGCTAGTATGTAGAAAAACAACCATATTTTGTAAATTTCTCTTGCACCGTTCAAACTTGCCTTGCACCTCTCATATAATTTGGAATACAAGGGGGGAGAATGAACATCCTTGTCTTTTTCCTGATCTTAGCTGTAAAGCCCTAATATTTTCAAGATTAAGTTTGATGTTAGCTGTGGGTGCTTTCATAGATGCTCTTTACTGGGGTGAGAAAGTTGCCCTATATTCCTTTTTAAAAAATCCTTTAATGATAAAAAGCTCTCAGATTTTGTCAAATGTCTTTTTTCTGCATCTTTTGGGATGATTATGGTTTTTTTTTTTCTGTTTTCATGAGGTATTACACTGATTTTCAGATGTTAAACCAACATTATATTCCTGAGATAAATCCTACATGGCCATAGTTTGTAATACTTTTTATGTGTTACTGAATTTAGTTTGGTAGTATTTTGTTCAAGATTTTTGCATCTGTACTTAGGACAGATAATAGTATGAAGTTTTCCTTTCTTGAGATACTTTTTTCTGACTTAGATATCGGGATAATATCTGGCCTCATAGACTGAATTGGGTAATGTTCTTTCCTCTTGTATTTTTTAAAAAGAGTTTGTGAAGAATTGTTATTATTTCTTCTTAAAAATTTTTTTTTAATGTTTGTTTTTGAGAGAGAGAGAATGCAAGCAGGGAGGTGCAGAGAGAGAGGGAGACACAGAATCCAAAGCAGGCTCCAGGCTCTGAGCTGTCAGCACAGAGCCCGACGTGGGGCTTCAACTCAGGAACTGTGAGATCATGACCTTGGCCGAAGTCGGACGCTCAACCAACTGAGCCACCCTGGTGCCCCGGTATTATTTCTTCTTTAATTGTTTAGTAGAATTTACCAGTGAAACAATCTCGAAGGGTATATTCTTGAGTTGAATAGCAGTATAGGCCCCTATGGCTGGATTCTGTCCTATCCCTCTGAAAGATAGAGTGGACTCTATTCCTGTTCCACCAAAGGGACAGAGGAGTTTTTATTTACCCATCAGCTTCCATTCCCCATTATTCACTAGTTTCCTTGTCTAGTGTTAGCTTGGTTGCACATTTCAGGATTTCCACGTGTGAGTGCTAAGTGAGTTCTTACAGGTCCCCATGCTGCAGAGTCAGAGAAGCAGCAGCCGTACAAGCTGAAGTGAGACACTAATTTTACAACTGCAGGTAGAAGCTTCTAGGTAGAAGCTTGTGGCTGTATCAGCGGTTGCAGCAAATGGTTTGGGTGAAGATGTGCATGAAAGTACAAAACGTACTCAATACAGTACATCTGTTGGAGCCCTTCGGTTTGCTTATGCCCTCCATCATCTTTAATCTTTCACAGGGACTTCAAAGTTGTGTTCACCTTCTAAATCTATGAAAGGCGTTAACTGTAGAGGTTAGTTGAGTAAGCTTCTGCTACTCTGTCTGCGTCTCATTTTGGGGCCACAGTTAATATTCATCTCCTTTCTCCCTCTCTCATTCTATATTTCCCTCACCTTCACTCAGGACTTCAGTACAGACAAGGTGCCGGTCTGGTAGGGTAACCTAGAACTTCATCTTTGAGGTGTGTGTTCAGTCGTTGTACCTTTGTTGACCATGATTTTCTGCAATTCCCCATTTACACTTCTTACTCAGCATGGAAGCACTAAGAGATGGCCCAGAGAGTCCCGTAGGTACCATACGTCCTCCCTTCTGACCCCTCATTGTACAGTAGCAACTCCTCATGGTAACAGGATCAATTAAAACCTCCAATATAGTAACTTCTTTCCTTGCTTGATGTTCTCCTTTCATGAGGAGGCCTGAAAGGCAAGGTGGTAGTTGTAAGTTCAGGTTCGGTGGAATCCAATCCAGTAGAGCCTTATGTTTTAGGGACAGGAAGAACAAATTCCCCAAACTGGGAAATGGACATCAAGAGCACTTTCTATCTTACCCTTTATTTTTCTGGCCAGTTGGTTCTGTTTTTCAGGGACACGGCACCATGTTCATCAGCCATTGCTTCAATTCCAGATCCCAGAACACAGTGTCCCAAACTGAAAGGGTGTCATTCCTGCAGTGGACCTTATGAGATTTCATCTTGCCATCAGGCTGATTATTTCTGAGTGATGTGATATATGGTAGGACTAGTGGGTCAAATGATCATATACCCGTTGTTGTACTTCCATAGCCATAAAAAAAAGGTCTTTTAGTTGATTGGTGGGATATATTGCTCCAAATTTGGTGTTCTGTAAGTCTTTGTTGCTGGCTGTAAGCCAGGGAGACAATCCCATATTTGCAGTAGGTATCAATTCCAGTAAGCAAAAGTCCAGGTAGAAGTTACCTGATAAATCAATCTGCCTGTGAGTGGCTGGCTTGTCTCTTCCGGGGATAATTCCATAGTTAGAGTTCAGCATCAGACTCTGCTCTTAGCAGGCTGGGCATTCAGCAGTGACATTGGAAAGAGGTGTCCCATGCTGTTTGGCCATGCATAGCCTTCATTCCTGCCACTGTAGCAACTGCATAACGGTCCTTTGTGCCACCTCTAGAGGCAGTGGTTACTTTATAGTAAGCTATAGTATGAAGCCCAGATATGAGCATGCTTTGTATCCTCCCAGTAGGTTCACCCACATGCCTTGCCACACATTTTTTTTTTTTTGTCTCTTATTCCTTCCAGACAACTGACCGATAAGTCATTTAGCAGTGCCCAGAATTTGGTGTTAATCTATGTTCCAGGACAGATGGTTTCTTTCTTCATACGAAGTAAATGACCTCATGCCCTATTCTCACCTTTGCCTACTGGAAGGATTTTGCTTCACCACTTTGATCAAGGCCACCTATGACTGGGGCTTTGGTGTGGCAGCATATGCAGCCAGCACCAATGTGCAGAGTAATTGATCAGGGAACTAGGACCTAGGTGTTTTTCTACTCTGGTAGTTGATCCACAGGGTCTGTGTACCCCTGTGGCTATAAGATAGGAGCTGAGAGAAATGCATCAGTATGACTTAATAGTTCTAGCAATCTGGGCCAGCTCTCTGTATAAGTTATGCATGCCTTCAAGACCTCTTTGTGCCTCGTCTGGATGTGCTATCTCCATCATACGATGAATTGCTGCTGTAGCCATCTACCATTATGATTTGATGGATTTGATAATATCAGTTCACAATAGGCAGTTCCAGACATATAATTACTTGGTGTCCTGTGGTCAGGCTCTTAAGACTCTGCTAGAGCTCCTTAGCACTCCAAGAACTGTTTTTCAAATGGTGAGTAGTTTCTCCTGCAAAAGGCTTGGCTGTATTCTAGAACCCAAGGGATAGGCACTTGACTCTTCTATTCAGGCTTGTCAAGGACTATACTCTGCATTGTTATTCAGTGGGGACGCCTCTAATACTATTAAATCTGTTGGGTCGTATGGCCTGAGCTGCAGGACGAATGCATACTGGACCTGCTGCCGAATCTTCTCTTACTCTGAATGCCACTAAAAACTGGGACTTTTCTGAGTCACCCGATAGATGGCTCAGAGCAGTATTCCCAAGTATGATATAAGCTGCCTCTAAAATTCAAAGAGACCCATCAAATGCTGTACATCTCTTAGAGCCATGGAGTACAAATTGTGACAATGTGTTCTTTACCTAGGAGAGGATGTGCTGACATGCCACAGACTGCTAGACATCCATCCTGCTCCTAGGAATTCTAGGGTCTGTTAGCTGTAGTTACAGATCTTTGTGGGTCAAGATACCCTGGTTGCCACTTTGGCTTTGTTTTCCCTGACAGTAATTTCATCCATCTTGCCTCTGTCTGTTAAGTAATGCCACACGGCCTCTGCTATTGCGCAATCCCCTTGTCCTTATTGAAGCCATAAATCCCAGCTCCGTGTCAGCATCTCCTACTGTTAACTCTATCTTGTAGAGCATAGCATTGGGGAGCTGCTCTTCTCATTA
The DNA here is from genome assembly GCF_023721935.1 of Panthera uncia. Taxonomy (NCBI): domain Eukaryota; kingdom Metazoa; phylum Chordata; class Mammalia; order Carnivora; family Felidae; genus Panthera; species Panthera uncia. Next base: position 141,898,529 of record NC_064810.1, read on the forward strand.
CCAGTGTAACTTCTGGGCCACCAGCTAACTCTGCCATCTGAGCTTCTCTTTATTCCCCATTTTGGGTGTTACATGCTTTTGAATTTCTGCTTCGATCTTCTTACCCCTGTAAGCCGTTGCGAACCCAATGCTGGGGGTCGTAGCTACATCCCACTTCCCCAGTATGCCATGCTGTGGCTTCTTTGTGCTCAGAAAATACATGATACTGTGGGGAAGCTCCTGCTTTCGGAAATCTCTGGAATAGAAACTAGTCAAGCTGTCTCCTCTCCGAATTACCCATAATTTCAAGAGGACTCCTTTCATATACTTTCTGTTCTTTTTGGCTAATTCCAAGAGAGATGGAAATGACACGAATTTCTTATTGGTTCTTGCCCTCCTTTTTCTGAAATCCTGTCTGTCTCCCTCCCCAGCCCAGAGTTTGTTTTGGTCTCATGTCTTTGCGGGGAAGGTATACAGAGGTGTGGTAGCCATTACTAGCCCTCAGTCCTGAGGTCCCTTTTCCTTCAGGGTGTATGAGAAGTAGAACTTTGCAGCCTCCATGCAGTTAGGCAGAGCTGTTTGCCTCCTTGTCACCAATGGCCTTTGGTTACATACAATGTATGTCACATTGCAGTCAATGTATGTCGCATTGGATGATACACTGGTATCATCAGTCAGCTCAAGCTGTCATAACAAAATACCACAGACTGGGTGACTTTAACAATAGACATGTTTTCCCACCATTGCTATAAATGATACTGGCAAATTTGGTTTCTGGTGAGAGCTCTTTTCCTGCTTTGTGGATTGCTACCTGTTTTCTGTGTCCTCACATGGCCTTTTCTCTGTGTCCTCACATGGCCTTTTCTCTGTGTATGCACGGAAGGAGGGAGAGAGAGAGAGCGCGCGAGCTCTGGTGTCCCTTCTTATAAGGGCACCATCTTTATCAGATGAGGATCCCATCCTTATGATCTCATTTAATATTACTTACCTCCACAAAGGTCAAATGTAAAAGGCTCCAAACATAGCCCCCTGTTAGTTGCAACATGTGAATTTGGGGGAGACACAATTCAGCCCATAACGGCAGTGAAAATCACCCATGCCATGCTCCAACTTTCTCTTTGCCTGCCTTGGCAACCCTGGAAGCCGTGTGTTCCAGATGGTGTAGTTAAAAGATGGAAGTAAACTGAACCGTGAGTTAATACTTAGAAGGGTCCTAGTTTGGAGAGCCAGTGGAACTATGGAGAACTCTGAGCAAGAAACAGTATGTGTTAAGTCATGGAGATACACAGCTGGTTCATTACTGTAGCCTGACCTATCCTATTCTGACTAATACTGGAGGAACTTAGCCCTTCATATGTATATGCTATCTAATTTCTTTTTGTCTCATGACAAAAAGAGTAGCACATGGCCCTATAGGGCAACAAGATACACCATTTGAAGAGCTTTAAAAATTTATAGATAATTGGGACACCTGGGTGGCTCAGTCGGTTAAGCGTCCGACTTCAGCTAAGGTCATGATCTCGTGGTCCGTGAGTTTGAGCCCTGTGTAGGGCTCTGTGCTGACAGCTTGGACCCTGGAGCCTGCTTCAGATTGTATGACTCCCTCTCTCTCTTCCCCTCCCCTTCTTGTGCTCTGTCTGTGTCTCTCTCTCAAAAGTAAGTAAATATTAAAAAATTAGATATAACGTCTTGCATATTACTTTCCCCTCATGTCGTGATCAGGTTTCCATAAAGATCATCTTATTGGATCCACAATATTTCAGTCCAAAGGCAGAGATAATCTAATTTTGAAGACCTTCTTTTTGTATAAGTTATTCTTTTGTATATAATTGTGTTTACTGGTGAAAGCCTTTCTGCCCATTGGCATTGAAGAGAACAGCGCCTCTTCTGGAGTGAATTATCAGTTTAAAAATACACGTTTATTTTTAATTTAAAATTAATGTGATGTTCAGATTCATTGAGCAGTTGTATCTTCAATTTCTCGAAACATGACATTTTCCAGGTTCTCTCTTGCTTTGCCTCTCAGGTAGCTTTATTTATACACTAGTCTGAAGGTACACAGAGCTTTCTCATGGAATGAATCGTGTTGAACAAATACCAAAAAGCTCCTACCCTAAGGAGCTTGAAGTCTGCAGGCAGGTCACCTAATCTAGGATGCGGAATAAAAAACAAGGACTGTGTGTGGGTTAGGATTGTTGTTTCTGGAAAGATCAGCAGCGAAGGTGTTTTTAGCCTAGTGACACACAATTGATGCAATGGTACAATGATTTATCAGGTAAAATGAGACATTTAACAATAAAACAGGCCATTAGGAGGCCACCAGTGAGTCATTACAGTGGGCATTTCCGTTGTAAAGATGGCCTCAACCTTATAGCAGGGAGTGACAAAGAAATGGCTTACCCTTCAGGAGCTCTCAGCATGGCTATGCTAGTTTTTACTGCTTTTACGTAGTACCTGAAGGGAACGCAAGAGGACAGAGAAATGCAGTCAGCTTTCCGTCGCCTCTAGTGATAGTCCCATCTCCAATTATAGCCTCCAAGAGATCTCTGAAATTGTATTTCTGAAATGGCCATTTATTAAAAGCTTAAGGCTCTTCTGATAAATACACTGGGAGGTTCTGTCATACTCCTCACGGGGCCAAAGGAGACTGCGTTCATGCTCGGTGTGAGCGCGGGGACGGTGTGGGCCGATGTGGGAGAGGAGGGGCGGCTCAGGGCCGTGATTCAGCTTGGTGAGTAATGAAGTGACAGGCTGGAAGGCAACTTCATTATCTGTGGTGCAGTGGGTCCATCCATCTGCAGGAAGTGAAAGTACATTGAGAAGGCAGAGGCATATGATGGGAAAGGAACTGGCGTGTGCTAGTTAAGTGGGTGGTCTTGGGAGTAGAGAAATTTCACTTTGAGTCCTGGACTGAGAGCTCTGATACAGGTTACTTAACCGCTCTGAGCCTCAATTTCTCCCTCAGCAAAACGGGGATAAGAATGGTGCCTTACATAGAAACTGTTGTACATCTTGAATAAAATAACTTGGGTAAAGTACTGAATGCAATACCTGACAAAAAAACCACGATGATAACGACCGATGGCTTCTGTGGCCACCTGCTAAGTGCTTTATGCATTAAGATATAAAATTTCTACTTACAGCCTAATAAATCCCCGCAAGGGGGCACACCCACCTTTGTAGGAGGGCAAACCGAGGAAAAGTGAAGTTCAGTGACTTGCCCAGGGACACACGTAGTGAGTGGAGTAGCCGGTGCCCTCCTTGCACTATGCCACACTGAGGAGAGGTTGAATAAACATTCCAGACAGCAGGGCAGAGACCGTTAGCTCAAGAGGGATATCGAAGGAAGTATCTTCCATATAATCCCTGTGGCACAACTTGAGTGTCTGGCTGCCTGAAATGCTGACTAAGAGGATGGGTTGGAGGGACTAATTCATAGTAGGTGTTCCAGTATGTAGGTTAGGATGGTAAAAATACTTACACCTACCTCAAGTGTGCTGAGATCAGTGGAGACAATATGTATACACATTTATAAAATACTAGACGTTTTTTTCCAAATGTTTATTTTGGAGAGAGAGAGCACAGGCAGAGGAGGGGCAGAGGGCAAGGGAAACAGAGGATCCAAAGTAGGCTCCAGGCTCTGAGCTGTCAGCACAGAGCCCGATGCTGGGCTCGAACCCACGAACCATGAGATCATGACCTGAGCCGAAGTCAGACACTTCACCGACTGAGCCACCCAGGTACCCCCAAATACTAGACATTCTTATATGGCCAGTGATAATTATTTTGTTTCAGACTTTATAGTTTCAACCAGCTTTTTCTAGGACCAGGTACTCTAAGCTTTCTTAGTCCCCTTCCATAGTTCCTGGGACCTGTTTGGTTACCACAGAGAACTGGAATAAGTGTTTTATATGAGGATTTCTCCTATGTGCTAATAGGCCAAGGTGGTGACATAACAGTACTCTTGTGTTGGTTGTGACGCTGCTTCAGAGTGTGGAAGGAGGCTGGGGCAAGAGCCAGTGGACATGATTTCTAGTCATGGCTCCACTATTGGTTAGCTGTGTTCATGTTCATCAATAATTTATTCCTCAGATACTGGATCCAAATTTAACTAAGACCTCAGTCCTGACACCAAAGCTAATAGTCTGATCAAGAAGACAAACTCATAAGCAAATAACACAAACTCTCCCAGAATAGTCATGGGAGGGTGTGTGGTCATTTCGGTTTAAAAGGATGAGGTTAATTACCTAAGTGGGAAGCGATAAAAGGGTTTTAATGGCAACGTTCACTTTCATACATTTTCAAGTGCCAGCTTTATTTTTTTTAATGTGAAATTTATTGTCAAATTGGTTTCCATACAACACCCAGTGCTCCTTCCAACAGGTGCCCTCCTCAGTGCCCATCACCCACCCTCTCCTCCCTCCCACTCCCCATAAACCCTCAGTTTATTCTCAGTTTTTGAGAATTTCAGTCTCTTATGGTTTTCAAGTACCTACTTTGAAGGGACTAGGTGATGGACTGATGTTATGGGTGGTGGAAAAATAAAACAAAGTTACGCCTGCCCTCGAGAACCTCACAGAAGACAGGTATGTAAAAAGCTGAATTGCCATGGATTAGTTTGGATGCAATAATAGAATCCTGGGCATTAGTATCATTGGTAAGACCATTGTATTTAGTGGGGTTCTTAGTGGCAAGGGGGAAAAAAACCTTATTTGTGGGTAATTTAAGCAGAAAAATACTATAGTAGGTAGCTCACTCAATTGCCTGGAAGGATGGAAAGCCAGGTTGCAAAAAGGAAGAAGTAAATGGAAGCAAGACAACCCCACCAATCCTTCCCACTGACTGAATCACTCCACTAAGGACACTTTGGCTGTCCCCACTGAGTAACAGCACACTATCCTCAACTGTCATCACCCCTGGTGCTGGATGCTGCCTGTGATCCACTCTAGACAGAGTCTAGACATGTTCATGTCTGATGCGATGTAGGACTCATGCTTTCTTGTGCCTTCTCCCTAGTGACAAAGGGAGCTGGGAAGGTGAGTCTTTGGCAGCTTCTATAGTTGGAGCAGTTTCTCTTTATAAGTCTGATAAAGTGAGAATCTGTACACAGGTAGGAAGAGAGGAGAAACTGGCCAGCCAAAATCCGTGTTGCAGATAATGGAAGGTCAGGCTTTCATCTTTGCTGTCTTGTGCCTACTGCTAAAAAGCAAGTTGATTTATTATCATTTCACGTTGATGGAAGAAAATGTAGAGAACTGTGATTATATGCTATAGCATTTGCCTCAGAGAAAATCCTATATATCTGTACCTCCATAAGCTGTGTGGTTTTTCCTTATTTCTTTCCAAGCTAGGCAGAAGATGTACACTTCCATGAGTTCCCCAACTGAAAACATAGCGCTGTACCAGAGAACTAATAAGCAGGCCCATGGTTCTTTTGTTCCTTTTTTTTTTTTGGAATAATTACTTTTCCAATTTCTTTCTTACCAATTCAGCCAACATACTTTATCTCAAGGAAATTACATTTGCTCACGTAGGTGTGTGAATAAGCAGAATGACAAGAGTTTGTTTCTGCTAGAATTAGATGGATATTGCAATTACTTGGGGAAAGAACGTTTCCCTAAATTCAGCAATGAATCCTCTACAGATCAAAACAAAGATCACTTGAAAGATGGTTCTTTTGCCTTAATACATATTGTATCTTGCGAGCATGTAATGACCTCTTATTACGTGGTAGAATACTCTTTTTGGCACCGAGGAAAACAAACATATTTTGAACTTCACCATGATAGGAGGAACAGATACGCTGAGTTTTTTTGGTCAAACAAAAGAAGATTATGAGCTTTTCAAGTGTGTGTGATAAAGACTGAAAAAAAAGTGTTTGGAATGTTTTTGCAAGCTCAAAAGAGTATTCAACCTAGAGCCTCCGTTTAAGATTATAAGGAGAGTTTCCTTTCCTGACCATGTTCTGCCAGGCTCTCTTAGGTGCCCTCCCCCACCTCCGTTCTTTTGGATTTCTGTTAACATTTTATGACCTACTCAGCCCCAGGTTTCATCTCAGTTTTTAGTTTACTTGTTTGTTTACCTAATGGTTGGTAACCTTCTCGAAGACAAAGGCTGTGTCCTTAACCATGGGTCTTTTAGCATCTAGTTAAGTCAGAAATCAGAACCCCAGAAGGGATCAATAATTAGAACATAGATGGCTCAATAGTATCATGGAATTAAAATAGATATTTATTTTCTATGCAAAGTAAGTATGTCCTTCAAATAGTAGGTTTTGAGTATGTTTTACAAACCTGATAGTGTGTTAGTTATCGGTGTAGATATGACACGTAACAGATGTGAATCTTCTCTCTTGGAAATTAGAATCCAGAAGAATGTGCTTTCATGGTCAGATAATATAAAATTATACATGGCTCCAGGGACAGAGAAGAAGTTCCACAATGCACTTCTGGCCAGATGATTGTGAATAATCTGAGGAAAGGTATTAATGTGTTTTAACGGAGATGCTGTTGATATAAAAGATTTAAAAATATTTCTACAGTTTTAATTTAAAATCTTATCTGGTTAGCAGCTGGTGATGGCAACTTCTCACTCCTTCCCTCGACATTTATCTCTCTGTGAAAAACGACATACATTAAATTAGGGATATGGAGGAAAACCACAAACCTACAGTGCTCCAACAAAGAGGAATAAAACAAAAAGGTTAAAATGTCTCAAATGGAGAACATAAATATTACAAGTTTTCTTGAAGAATAACCAAGGGCCACTGGAAGTGACACCAAAGATATAATTAAAGGAAACATTCTGGGTTGGAAAAGAAAATGGTTCTGAAAATGTACATTGGAAAGACTGGTGGAGGGTGAGGGTTCTAAATGCAGTATATCTTGGCAATATTTTTTAAAGGACGAAAAATCCTCTAATATATATTTGGGGGAAAAAAATCCCAGTGCATCTATGAAGGGAAAGAAATTGAGTGTCACCAGACTTTAATAGGATGTTCCTGAAACCAATGAAACAGTATTTACCAATGTTGAAGTAAAAGAATTCTAATCCAAGAATTTTGTTAAGCCAGTTTATTTTCCATAATGTAGTTAATAGAAACTCTATATTATTTCATGAGTAAGAATGCAGAAATTTGCCACCCACATACAAACCCTTTTGGGGGAAAAAAACATTAAAAAAAGATGTTCTTCCTAACTGAAGGACACACCAAAATTAAATCCAATAATATAGTATTTAAAAAGTGCTATTCTTGCTAGGAAAATTCCATTTTAACATGGGTATAATTTAAAATAAAATGATTAATATAAATATTTGTACCACAGCATTATTTATAATAGTACAACTTGGCAAAAAGTTAAATGTTCAACACTAGGAGAATGTCTGTGGGGTAGAATGTAATGTCTTTTAAGTTATAAAATAATTTCTGTTAATGTAAGAAAATCATGATGCAGTCTTAAGTTGAAAAAATACAAAATATACATATGTATATATGCACGTATGTATATACATGTGTATGTACATATGGATGTGTGTTCATATAAAAATGTTTTGCTTTCTTATATAATTTTCTTCATGAATTTCTAAAAGGCATATAAATCATTTTTTATAACTAGAAATAAATACAAAAATATAAAAACATAACTTTTTTAAAGAAATACTCAAAGTTTTGGGGAAAAAAAAAGAGGCGTATGTAAGAATTCTGTCAAGAATTAAAAACTCTATATGGATTTCAGTCTTGGAAAAAGACTCTCCCCTGGCCACCTCCCCTTTCCCTGCTCCCAAATCATAATGTAGCTATATTCACCTCAAAAAAGGCAGAATTAATATTCTGGGCAACACGGTAAAATGCTAACAAATAGCATGAATAAGGGGCCCCTGGGTGGCTTAGTCAGTTAAGCATCCAACTTGGGCTTCTTAGGTCATGATCTCACAGTTCCTGAGTTCCAGCCCCGCCTAGGGCTCTGTGCTGACAGCTCAGAGCCTGGAACCTGTTTCTGATTCTGTGTCTCCCTCTTTCTCTGCTCCTCCCTTAACAAAACAAAACAAAAAACTAAATGGCATAAATAAGACAGAATTTTTATTTTGTGGGGGAGTGAAAAGAAAATAAACTTGATTTTTAAAAGAGAATCAATACACAAGACTTTTTTTTTTCATTTGTTCTCTTTTTTAGAACTTTTAAAATTTATATTTGACTTTATTTTTGGCAAACTGGAAAGAGTAAATGGTAATAAGTATTATTTACTGTGATATAATGTAAATATGAAGTACATATTTAATAGTATATATCTATAATCTGCAGTGTTATTTCAGAAAAGGAATGATGACATTAAGAAGATATTCAGATACTTCAAATGATTTCTAATATCAAGCACAGATAAACTGTTCTTTGAAGAAAGGGACAAACTTAAAGAGCAGATAAGAGGAAGTAAGCAGGATCCTTGAGGAAAATACACACTCTGTAATTTACAAAAAAAAAAAAAAAAGGGAGAGAAATGGGTTTTGGATATGGAAGACTGGTAAATTTGACACCAATTTCTGGGTAAAACTTGGGCAAATAAATAACAAATGATTTGTGAATTCATAGAGAAGGGGCAACCACTAGATTGCAGGTTGTATTCCCAAAGGGCAGGCGTACAAGTTACCCTTGATTTATTTTTTGATACATTAATTACTGGTAAATCGAGTGATATTTAAAATATCTAGGTCTTCATTAATTTGGGCAAGACATTTGCCAGTTTTTACTGATTTCCTGTAGACAAATTGGAAAGCTGTCAATAAAGAACGTGGTCATTAAATTTTACTCTCAGGTGGTATAGGAACACCCAGCCTCGCTGTTCTGCCCTTGTCCCTGTCCCTTTCACAAAGTTAGTCAAAACTTAGACGTGGACTGAAAAGCTAGGCAAATACCTGCAGCCTGAAGATCACATAATAAATCTGGAATTCAGCATGAGGTAGGCCAGTTGGGCCAAACAGTCAAAACCAACCCAACCTCATTTAAACAAAATGAAATTCGGGCACCTGGGTGGCTCAGTCGGTTGGGCGTCTGATTTCAGCTCAGGTCATGATCTCACAGTCAGTGAGTGAGTTGGAGCTTTGCGTCGGGTGCTCTGCTGGCAGCTCAGAGCTTGGAGCCTGCTTCGAATTGGGTGTCTCCCCCCCCCCCCCCCCCCCCCCCCCCGCCAGCCACCACTCCCCTCTCTCTCTGCTCCTCCCCTGCTCACACTCTTTCAAAGAAGAATAAATGTTAAAAAAAAAAAAAACCATAATGAAATTCAAATTCAGTTGTTTAGGTAAGAAAGAAGAACAGAGAGGGAGACCTATCTGGACTACTGTTAAGGTAAACATGAGCAGGTTTTTATACAAACCAAATCGCCTACACAGGAACAGGAATGATGTAGCTATTAAACACTGTCATTCGTTTCGAAATGTATTAATTTCAGGTTAATGTCAGGTCCAAGGAAGCTGATGGACCCATCCCAAATTGTGCTTTTCCGCTCACATCAGAGTGTGGTTATCTATTAGGTGATTCATTGATAAGCCAAGAGGAAGAGTGATCAGAGAATTCCCATGAAATTAAAACACAATTTTTAATTTCCATGCAATTAAAAAAACACCTCTCTAATGGTACTGCAGATATTTGGCTTATGGGAGAAAGATTTTAGGGCCACCCAGATAACAGTCTTTATTTAAAGGACTTTTATGTAGAAGAGAAAAGAGATTCATTTTCCATTGTTCTAGCAGGTGGTAGAAATAGTTATAAGGGTATGGAATGCAGTTCAGCTTGAAGAACTTCTTAAACTATTAGAATCATGCGAAGTTGGAGTGGAAAGCCTTAGGAGGCAATGAGCTCTTACAATGGTTAGTGTTCAGATATGTAACTGACAGCTCTCCAGGTAAGGGTTTTTACATGGAGTGAAAGTTGAATTGAATGGTAGTCGAAAGACTCCTAACTCTAGGGTAGTCTGACCTTGTAGATTCTGCTTTTAACTCCAAAAGCTAAATTTTCGTATCTTGAAAAATCACCCTTGTATTGTAAAATGGCTGGGTGAAGGCAGTAGACCGAATCTTCGTGAAGAGAAGAAATGCGTTTAGCTTACTGCTCTTTGATGGAGGTCTTGGCTGAGAGGGACGTTACCAGTGACATGTACAAGTGACCCTTGAACGACACAGGTTTGAATTGTATGGGTCCACTTACATGTGACGTTTAAAAAATTACAGTATGCTACTGTACTTGTTTTTTTCCTATGAGTTTCTTAATATTTTTCTCTAGCTTTATTATAAGAATACAATACACAATGTGTGTTATGATCATTTGTATGTTAGTGGTAAGGCTTCTGGTTAACAGTTGGCTATTAATAATTAAGTGTCTGGGGAGTCAAAAGTTACACATTTACTTTCAATTCTGTGAGAGTCAGTGCCACAACCCCCAACCCCGCCACATTATTCAAGGGTTGACTGTAGACATATCAGGACCAGTGGCTACTATTGTTGCTTTGTGCTGTCTTCAAACGTTTCAATTTTTAACTCCCCTCAGAATTAGTTTACATTAGTTTACTCTGAACAATTAGTTCAGAGTAAGAACTTTGAAGTCAGCACATTTTAGTATGTTTTTAAATAACCAGAACGAGAATTTTGTATCTGAATTCTAATTCTAGGCACACAGATTGTTAGCTTCAGCTTTCACAGCTGAAGCATGTAGGTAATGTTGTTTGGCAAAGTTTACACTCTGCATTAACACTGTAATTGTGGGGCACCTGGGGGGCTCGGTCAGTTGGGCGTCCGACTTCAGCTCAGGTCATGATCTCACAGTTCATAGGTTCAAGCCCCGTGTCGGGCTCTGTGCTGACAGCTCAGAGCCCAGAGCCAGCTTCGGATTCTGTGTCTCCCTCTCTCTCTGTCCCTTCCCGCTCGTTCTTTGTCACTCTCTGTCTCTCAAAAATAAATGAACATTAACAAATTAAAAAAAAAACACTGTAATTGTGCCCAAGCTTATTGAATATTCACCCTTTGTGGGACACATGTACAGTCACTTAATGTGCTTTATCTCACTGAATCCTCAGGAAAATTCTGATAGATAGCATTCCCATGTTATGGGTGGGGAGACAGGTGTAGAGAGTTACTTGTCATGATGATTCAGAGCACAGACTTTTACCGCTGCACCTCATGTCACTGTAGAATAGTGAGATTTATTTTGAATACTCAAGAAGCCACAGTTCGTTCCACTCTCTACCTCCGACCACCCAAGAACAGACACTTGAGGAATTTCCTTTTATAACTTTTTAAAACAAAACAAAACAGCTACACATGAAAACCAAACTCGGGCTGTGTGTGTGTGTGTGTGTGTGTGTGTGTGTGTAATTACTTCTTCTATCCAGCCTATTTACAAGTTATTACAAGTTATATTTCTAAACTTTGAGGACTGCTTCCAAAAGCTAAATTTTTAAAATTAGAGACCTCAGGTGAGGAGCACCTGGGTGGCTCAGTTGGTTAAGCGTCTGACTCTTGATTTTGGCTCAGGTCACTATCTCCTGTTTCCTGGGTTTGAGCCCCACATCTGGCTCTGCGCTCACAGTGCAGAGCCTCTTTGGGATTCTCTCTCTCCCCCTCTCTCTCTGCCCCACCCTCACTCATGCTTGTTCACAAACGCATGTTCTCTTTCTCTCAAGATAATAAACTTTTAAAATTATGTACTCAGGTGGGTCTAAATTGGTCATGTTCCCAGCCATCATCCTTCTGGTCCCCATAAAATGTCTCTAGGTCTCACTTAAGACAATCAGCTGGGACCATTCACTGGAGTCCACAGTAGGTAGTGTCCTGATATGTTCCCTTGGAGAATAAGAAAGAAAAGATTGGCAGCCTACTAAACACAGAGTTATAGAAGAACACATTCAGAGGGATATACATGGAGCAGGGATGAATTAAGCAATCTGTAGGGGGTCAACTAGCTAGTCTGTTGTATTTCTATGAAACGTTGACTACCATGGCTGAGTGTATGATTAAGTTTTTCAATGCAAATATTGTGAAAGGCGTTCTGCAGTCAGAGCAGGCTTCCTACCTTTTTATTCGTTCCAGCCATGCAGGATTAGTCATTGATTCCAGCAATAAGGAACACATACAGTATCGTCACCTGCAGTTGATCGCCTCTCTTGTTCACTGAGCAGGCAATAGGAGGCGGCAAGGTTACTTAGTGGGACATATTAATTCAACCGAGTATCTAAATACACAGCCAAGCTTATTGAGATAAGGCTGTGACATACCTGTAACAATTTTCTTTCCTCTTCTGGTTTCTGTGAGTGAATTTGCTTTCCTCATGGAAAAATCCTTTGAGAGCCACTCTCATTGGATTCTCTCTTGCAAAGGGAATAGACATCTTTAGTAGTTGGGGGGCTGTAGGAAAAGTACTTTGGACAGTGAAAACTTTCTGTCTCTTTTGGGTTTTCTGTCTGTCTCCCTCCCTCCCTTCCTGCCTCCTTTGGTAGGTGGTCACTCTTCTGTCCATTCCTCAGTTAAAATAGTTTGGTGCAAGTAACTAGCTACTAAAGTTACAGAATGGGAAAAGTCCTTTTTGTGCTATAATTTTTCAGGGAAATCGATCATAAAGAAAATATTTTAGTGCATAGGTGCTCCAAATTTCCATCGAAAAGTCTCTAGTTAAAAGTCTCATGCTTATTCAGAGACATGGTTATCTGATTGGATACAGGGCTTGGCAGAAATCACTTTTCAGCTCAGACATGGGATGGCGACAGAGTCTCATTACGTTAATTTTATTTACAGGGCAGTACGGTTTCCTGTGCTGTGAGCTGGGTGCTTATTCAGCTGCCTTGGCTTAGGTGGGTTTGCTGCATGGCGTATTTTTGTTTCCGAACCATTTTGGCCCTGGAAAGATGTCTGGCTTCGTTTCACTTTCATGACTCTGATGAAAGCCACAGAAATTTCCAGGGAGCCAGAGCAAGCGACTTGTGGGGCCCTTCCTTGAGCCATGTGGATGGCTACTGAAGGGTGGGTTCTTATCAAAAGACACTCCCCCCCCCCCCCCCCCCCCCCATCTCCTGAGGCTTTTACACGTTTGCAGAGGAAAGGAATGTTGTCACAGAGTGTGGCATGGACCTCCCTGGGCCACACCTCTGAGGCAAGACTTACAACCACTAGGGTCCTAGGTCTGCTACTTTTCTTCTTGGTATACTAGAGGAGGGTCTTTCACCCAGGATGCTCTGTATTAAGACTTATTACAAAGGGTGTAGAAAAACTGAAAAAGAGTCTAGACTTAACTTTGAGGCTGCTATTGTTGTTTTTGTTCCATTTGTTGTTTTAAGTACTAATATTCCTATGCATCCCAGGGCACCTACACATACTATTTTTCACATGAACATGACAACATGTGGACGGAGGGGGTGGACACAGTGACAGCATGCCCCTTCCATCAAGAAAGACCAAGTGATTTATTCAGCTCACACAGGTGGGAACTTCAACCTAAATCTCTTAACAAGTAATCGTGAGTTTTTCTTCTCACTTAGGAAGGGTCCTAATCAAAATTAATATGTTAATTATTATATTAATCCTCAGAAATTAAGTTTGTCATAACATTGTATTACATTTGGAAAACAATTCTAGATTAGACTATACTCAGATCACCAGAGGATAGTGACGGTTACTGAGCCTTAAGTCACAGCTAAATTTAAATTGATATTCAACAAAAATTAAACATTCTTTCCAAGTATTTGCAGCAGACCACTTTGTATTTTATGTTGGGTGTGGCTACATTGTGCTATAAATGAAAGGAACTGAGGTCTCTTGACACGAGGGTGCTGGGCTAACAAAGGCCTTCGGACAGTCCTGTTTTTATGATACAGGGTTAGCCAGTCCCCAAAGCTGATGTATTTGTGTGTTAAAAGCACTTACTTATGCATACATGTATAAGATTTGGACTCTTACTGGACTCCATCCCAAACTAACTCTGACCAGTAGTTGTGTTTACCAAGCCCATGCTCTCTCTGGGTACAGTGCTAAGAGATTTGTATATGTTATTTTGTAATTACCAGGGGGCAAGTTAGGTACCATTAGTCTGATGAAGATGTGGAGGCCCAGAGAGTAAACCATTGCTTAATAACTAAGAAACTGGGATTGGAAAGCAGGCATAACTCAGCTCACATTTGCACCTAAATCTCCCACAGCCAGTGCCCCAGGCAAGGAGCAAGATCTCCTGCTATTACAAGCTGCCTCCCTTTGTCTTCCTAGTCCAGAGCTGCTTAGTACTGTGATAATTAGGTAGTAAGGGAGACCAGAAGCTCCTATGCTCATTACCTGCTCTCTCCCCACAAGAGTGGCAAAATTGGCAAGTTCCAGTTGGAATTGAAATGTCTGGCATTTATATTTGTTTTAGTGCAGATTTGCTGAAATAGGAACTTGCCACAGTCATCTCTATGTTTCATGCTTGACGAAAGAAAAAGAAAATAGGAAAAAAAGAAAGAAAAGCAAGCATTTGCTTTGTGGGTAGACATATAAAGGCTGAGATGTTTGTCTTATCCTAAAAGATCAGGGTAATTGCCTCAATTTTCTTCTTCTCGTTTCATGTGCAGACATGGCCTCATTTTTTGAGAGCTTTCTCTACTAATAAGGTTCCAATATATTTGAAGTTTTCAATTGTCTCCAGTAGAATGTAATAAGATCTCTTTCTTTGGAGCCTCTTACAAGTGTATTCAAAAAGAATCATTAAAACATGCATGCTTACCAGTGTTAGCAAATAGGCACACCCCTTCAATGGTACCAGCTTGGCGGAATGGTAGGGACTGGGCAGCAAGTTAGGACGACAATAAACCATTAACACTAAACATCAAGCCTGGATCCATTCTTCTGCCTGTCTCCCACTTCTTAAAAAATCACGCTAGATTTTGAACTGAACACTTCTCAATTGTTACTTGAAAATACAATTATCTTGAGTTTTCTGGGATACCGGAAATTAAGCTTCGATTTTTCTAGATTTTTGAGGTTGACAAATTAAAATGGGATATTTTAGAGCAATTTCTTCAGCAGCTGAGACTGTTTTCTGTAACATTTTGCTCAAAAACAATTTCCATACTAGAATCATCAACCAGAAAATCAGGACTGATACAGAGAAAGCTGCAGCCAGATGGGGACCACAGTTGGGTGGCAAAGTGTTTGGAATATAAAGAAGAAATAGTCTGTAAATTTTATAATGGGGAGATTGGATGAGCAGTACAAATTTATGATCTCAACTCTGTGATTGAGCCAAAGGCAACTGTTGGCACTTGAGTTCCCAATACATCTTCCTTGTTCTACTACGCTTTCTAACTTCAGGGAACCCAGCTGGTGGATGGGAAAAGTGATAGCAATAGTCACGGTTCAAATCTGCAACTAAGTTCACCTAACTTCCCATCATTATCTTAATTTACTTCAGATTGGGTCTGTGGAAATTTGCTTTTATGTGGAGATTATCTAACATCTAGAAAATAATGTAAGGTATGTTGCTACATATTCTGATATGCATAATATATTGAAATATTTTATCTACATTCCACGCTCATAGATTTTAGCTGATAGAGCTCCAACATATCGCCAAGAAAATAAGCCCTTTCTTAAGAGCTAGGGGTAGTTCGCGGACCTTTGGAAAATTAGCCAAACATACTACTGTCTTTTTCTCCTTATTGTTCAAGATGTCATAAACAAGGCAAGGATATGTATTGCAGAAAAAAGCGAAGAGTCTGGGTTCTGCCTTCAGAGGTAGTAACTGGTGTTCAGGGAGGCCTGAAGCTCAGTGAGAAGATAATAAAATAACCACTTGCTAGATCTCAAATGAAAAATAGAGGCCCGACCCAGGAGAGCAGGTGAAGAAATGGCAGGTCCATCTTACTCTTTCATTTCTTTGGCATTAGTTGTTCACTGATTGATTGATTCATTGATTCATTGATTGATTGATTCATTACTTGATTCATCAGTTCATTGCTTGGTTGAGTCATTCATTTATTCATTCATGCATTCAATCATTTGACAATTGAGTGCCTGTTTTCTGCCAGGCATAGTGCTTCATTGATGGGGATAAAACAGTGAACAAGATCGAAATAGTTCCATTCTCCATGGAACTAAGAGTATGGATAAATAAATTGCCAAACCTGTGATAAAATGGTGAGAAATGATGAGAGTGGATGTCGCAAAATGTCTAACCCAGATTGTGGCATGGGAGAGGTAGGGAGTCATGAGGCTTCACGGAGCAAGTGAAATTTGTCCTGAAACCTGAGGAATTGATTAGGCAGAGGAAGACGTGCATATTAAGGTGGGAGTTTATCTCCTCTCAAATATTTTTCTAAAATATAAGATTCAGGGAATAGAAGAATGTTCGCCAAGAATCATCTTCTGTGAGGGTCATCTTATCTCTACCAGGAGATAAACTGCCACCTCAGGGCATTTGCTTTTGTTTTGTTTGGAGACCTATTAATTGAATCCACATAAGTGTCACTATAAGAGTAGAGCTAACTTTAATTGTAGCTATTTCTACTTAGGGGTATTCAATGAACCCATCCTTGTCTGAATTGACTCCTTAAGGATCAAACTGACAGTCATGTGGACAAGGGCTGATGAAACCTTGACCTTTTGTCTTGTGTTTGGGACAGTAAGAATTTATTCATTCTAGTCTCTGTCTTCATCATAAAGCCACTGAAAAATCAGGTCATCTAAAAGTTTAATGGAATCCCCAGAGAAGAATTTTAGTTTCTTTGTACCTGTCATTGGCTGACAGTTTCAAAAGATATTTCTGGGGTCCCTGGGTGCCTCAGTTGGGTAAGCGTCTGACTTTGGCTCAGGTCATGATCTCACAGTTCATGAGTTTGAGCCCCACATGGGGTTCTCTGTCAGCACCGAGTCTACTTTGGACCCTCTGTCTCCCTCTGTCTCTGCCCTTCCCTTGCTTGAACGTGTGAGCACTCTCTCAAAAATAAACATCTTAAAAATAAAATAAAATATATTTTCAATGTTTAGGATCAGTTGGGGTGGGAAGTTTAGACAGAAACATAAATTGTGGAAATGTCTACTATTATGTAACTTTTGTATTTAAAATAACTCAATAGAAAAATACAGCATAGGAGTAAAGAAATCAGCATGAAAAAGCAGATTGTCCTATGTTTTTGAATTTGTAATTCTGTATCACCTATGACATTGTGTGAACTCCTGTTTTACATTTGTATTCACTTGCCTAACTTTCCATGAACCATTTCAGGGGCTACGTTCAGTAAGTTTCAGTCTTCTGCCCAAACAAGCTGAATGGCTTACAGCACTTTTTGTATTAATATCATATCAGCTTTTAAGCCACACAAAAGGATAAGTACCTACTAGAATTAGTTTATGTGAAAAAAATTAATAGATTCATGGCAAAATCCTAGAACTGTTGCTGTATATGTTATCAATAGTGGCAAATTTTAAAACCATAGCTAAACTTTAACCTGCTATTTTAAAAAGAGTTCATTAAAATGCTACTAAATGGTCTCATGGAAAATGTATTTGCTTGGGTCCAGTTTAATAAACATGTATTAAGCTCCCACTATGCACAAAGCACTTGACCTTTCTAAGTAACTGTTTTATTCTTCTGGATTCACTCTTTAAATATCCAGGTACAAGCATCTCTTCATTCAACTGTAGGATTTTAATTCCTCTATCGGAATTTTATTTTAACATTTCACCCAGTTTTATTACATTCTATTCAAACATCACGGCAAATCAGGAAAATAAATGATCTGTATTCCCAAAATCTAGTTAGAACCATGGTTATATTTTGCTCTTGTCTCTTTTAACTCATGTTTTTTTCCATCTCTACATTGAGATGTTAATATATTTTATTATATCTATTATTTACTCATCAGCTTCTGCCAGATTATTAAATAATCTCCACACCATGAGAATTTACCCAATTCTTTTTTTTTTAATGTTTATTTATTTTGAGAGAGAGTGCACCGGAGTGCAAGTGGAGGAGGGGCAGAGAAAGAGAGAGGGGGGGGAGAGAGCAATCCAAGTAGGCTCTGCTGAGCACAGAACCCGATGCAGGGCTTGATCTCATGACTGCGAGATCATGACCTGAGCTGATATCAAGAACTGGATGCTTAACCAACTGAGCCACCCAGGCACGCCACATTTACCCCTTTCTTACATGTTTTTCAAAAGGCATGTGATTTTCAGTAGCTGAATAGCGTTCTACCAAATAAATGAAGTATTTAGGTAATCCTATATTGTTGGACATTCTATAGTCATTCACATCCAATAGGAGTTTTTTCCCTCTGTCTTGGTGGAGTTCAGAGATAGGCAGGTGGCCTGGCTGTGATGAGTGGCTCTGCCCTATTAGGTTCCCTAGAAGTCCAGATTTCTTCTATGTTGTTTCTCTTGTAGCTTCAAGAGTTTTGCCCTCTTCTGTGTGGTTCATGAGCACCATGTCCTTGCCCTTTATGTGAAAGACAAGTTACTTCCTTATAAAAATGTCATCTGATAAAACCTGGGGAGAAGAGTAGTGGTGATATTACAAAAGGAAGAAGGGGAGAATAGGATGTGGGGGGCAATCTATTATATCTGTCATAGGCATCTACATTTGCTCCCCCAAGTTTGTATTGTAAATATTATATAGAACTATCTTCTATATCAGTATTAACGTGTGTATTTGATAAATCATTTGAAGTAATTAGGGAATAATAGTTTAAAATGCAGCATCCTTTTGTAGCTTTTGATCTATGCTTTCTGATTACCTTTTGGGAAGATTCCATCTTAATTATTAATCTTTTATTTTACCCTTTGGCAAGTCTTTAGTTTAAATGTCATTTTATTATAGTATTTATTTGCGTTTATTTTATTACAAATGAACTTAAATGTTTCTCAGGATTATCGACCATTTATCTTTATTTTGTAATTTACCTATTGATATCCTTGTCTAATTTATCTTAGAATTTTTTTTCTCACCTGTCAAAATCTAACTCTTATCAAAACATGTGACTTATATTACCCTATCTTATCATTTTTTTAATTGTATTTTTTCTTTCATACAGACCTTTTCATTGTTATGTATTTGGATCTATCCAAATTTTTCACCATATGTTGTTTCTTCTTTATTTTTTTGGTTATTTGTTTTGCTTTGTAAAGCTTATACAAAGCTGAATGGATTAGAACAGTTGTCAGTTTTATTTTTTATTTTTTTATCAAAAAATTTTTATTTCAATGTTTATTTTTGAGAGACAGAGACAAAATGTGAGCAAGGGAGGGGCAGAGAAAGAGGGAGACACAGTATCTGAAGCAGGCTCCAGGCTCTGAGCTGAGCTGTCAGCACAGAGCCCAATGGGGGCTGGAACTCACGAAAGGTGAGATCATGACCCAGGCCCAAGTCGGGCACTCAACCAACTGAGCCACTCAGCCACCCCAAACAGTTGCCAGTTTTAAAAATTGTTATTTTGATTTTTTCTTTGTAGTCTTAAATTTCTGTGTGGTTGAAAACTAACCAATGTTTTTCTCAAACTTTTTTTAATGAATTCCTCAATAAAGTTTTTTTGTTTTTTGTTTTAAACTGGTTGTTGCCTATACGCTAGGCACTTGGCTAAGTAGGTACCATAGACCTAAGATAGAGCTTGTGCAGTGAGCATAGTACCGATAAATTCTGTCTTTCCCAAAGAGTTTGAAATGCCATTTTTCTTTATGTAAATTCCTATATATTTTGGATCTCTTTTGGCTCTCTCTTCCATTACATTATTTTACTTTTTACTACAGTATCAGTCCTAGTTACAGTTTGGGGAAATATGTTCTAATTAATAGGAAAAGTCAAACTAAAGTCAAACAAAAGTCTAGACTTAATGAAACAAATTTCACCTGAATTCTGTGTATGATGGAGATAATGTTAATATTATTTTGTTACATAGTTCTGAGGGAGCCATTAAAAAGCAAAAGCAAATAAAATAAGAAAATGTTTATTATGTTTTTGTGTTAAATACATTTCAATTCTCCATTGCTAGGATAGTCATTTTTTATTGAGAGAATCAGGTATAATAATGTAGTCATCAAACTGTCATCAAAGTATGATAGGACCCCAGATAACTGGGTGTAATAAAAGTATAATAATAGTTTATGAGCAGAAATTCCAGTAATTGGACAATTGCCGTTTCCTAAATATTCTTCTCTGCTTTCATCTTTAATCATTTTTGTACTGTGTAAAATTGCTACATGACTCATCTCTGATACATTATGCATCTGTATGATTAAATATTTGTCTTCATCAATTGGTAACTGTTTTGTTCTAATGCCTTATGTAGCTCTTAGAATTTTTTTTTTTTTTTTTTTTACTGTTCGTAGACTTCTATATATGCATGTTACATAGCCTTCCTACAAATATATACTTGCCCTTTAAGAATTAGTTTGATACATAATGTTATCATCATAATTATATCTATTGCCACAGTACTTGTTCCTCTGTTATTCGTCCAAGTATTTCAATTTGTTGTCAGATTTCATGTACTATCATCAGTGACTATATTCTGTTATTATACTCCATTGCAATCATCTTATTTTCAGACTATTTACAAAATCTAAAGTCTCATAAAAATGAACTACCATCAGTTACAATTTGAGCTACATAATCTTGGCTAGATAGGTACTGTGTGACTCTTTTTGCAGCCACATTTGAATCTGTGTCTTAGTGATAGATTTTCTGATGATTAATTCTTTGACTTTCAAAATATTAATGATTTAGAAGCAAGCATTTTTTCATGAGCTAACCTATATTGATTATGATCTGAACTACAAACTTATGCATGGAAGTCATTTCTCACCATTTGGTGGTACGAGAGTAGTGGGCAACAGAATCGTATTTACCTTTCACTTTGTGCCATCACTGTATCATTTATTTGGTGTCTTGGGTGATGCGCTAGGAAATGTTTTCTTTTCCTTCATTAAATCTGAAGCTCTTTAAGGATTAATTTGCTTGCTATGATTTGCCATTAGCCATTACAGGTGATTGTGCCAATACCAAAGATTCTAGACAGCTAAATTAATACATTTCTCCTTATAAAATTGTATACAAAGTTCCAAAATTGTTTCAGTTCATCACAGTAATCCTGTGAAGAAGTGAGAATGTGGAACAAAGTTTTGTACTTAGTGGACATTGGGTGGTTCAGAGATGTTGAGTGACCCTCAAAGTTACACGGTTGGAAAATATCAGATACATTCTTGAATTACAGTCTCTGGCCGTAAGTTTAGGAGTCTTTTCAGTGTAAACCAAAACAAAAACAAAAACCAAAAACTTTCAGAATAGGATATTGACTGATTGAACCTTGCTGAGTATTGTTATTTATCAAAAATACTGACTTGAATGAAGGATCTTTCACAAGTATATCCTAAAATCATTCACTAGGTAAATGAAATTGATTGAGACGTCCTGAAAATTTGTTCATTTTGTATTGAACCCTTTGCTTTAGAATTTATAATTCTAATCTATTACAAGTAAAACAACTTTGTTCATATTTGTTGCTTCTGTTAAGCTTTTTAAATTTAAAATGATTACTTTGTCTTTACAAATTTAAGATGTGTTCATAATAGGAAATTTTGGACACATTAGAGAAAGTGAGCTATAGGTAATTTTAGCATCTAGAGATGACTAATAGTGGACATATCGTTTGTCAACCTGTATGTATGCATCTATATGTGTGCATATGTATATATGCATGAGCACAAGTACACATACATACTTAAATAGAAACATATACAAAAAATTGCTTTTCTCTTTCTTAAAGCAAAACTGATGGTGTACTCTTGTTAAAAAACAAAAGTCAGCCAAATAAGTTTGAAGATCTAATTGACTTTATTAAATGATTCACAAATCGGACAGTATCCCATCTAGCAAGTAGAAGGGAGCTCCAAGGAATTGTATGAAAAGAAAGGTGTTGGTAGGAAGGGGGATAGGGCAAGGAAGTTATAAGCAAAAGAAAAGCAAGGACTGTCCTCGACAAAGTAACTTTCCTTTAGATGGTAACGCGGAGGGTCTTAGGCAGATTACCTCATCTTCCTTTGGGTGATGAAGAGGGCTCTTGTGGCAGACTCAGTGGCATTCATCAGAATATTTCTGACTGACTTGTTAAAACTACATTTCTGGGGGAGGTTGAAATTGCAACCAGGTTGGGTATTAACCCCAGTTTACTGATTTGGGGTCCTAACTAAAGTGATCCCATTTTGGGCCTGTAGTTTTCTTTTTAACATTATTTACTTAGAGTATATTAAGAGTATTGTAAGAGTTTCTCACAGTCTTTGATAACATGATTTTTAAATTTGCATTATACCAATTTAAACGATGTTAATCCCTCCCTTTACCTCTATTTTCATTGAATTGTTCAAACTATTTTTTATGAGTACTAAGAAATTTTATTATAATACTAATAAAATCTAGTAATTTTATTGATAAACTACTACTATGATAGGAAAGAAAAAACAACTTTCAACAAAAGAAAGCTTTAGTTATTAATGTTACACACTTTGTCTCATTAAGTAATATAAAATCCTGATGCCAATAATAATAGAGCTTTCGAGGCAACGTAAATCAGTACGCAACATGGTTGTGGAGGAGTTCAAAAGACATGGACTGCTGAGCGATGGGCACCTGTTAATGATTAAATCCTGAGGGTCCCACGTACGGCTTGAGCCTTGTGGGATGGTCCAAGGATGTTTTGAGAACTGACTTGATCTTGTGGCTTTTCCAGGAATAAGCACGTCTGGAAAGCCAAACCCCATGGTCCAAAAGGGTCACTCAGTCCTGTATCCATCACCAGTTGATCCGCGTGATGAATGTAGATCTATGAGAATTTCTGCCTCTGGGACCAGAAGTCAGAGATTAGGTGGTGCCATTTTGTCTTCTAGTTTGACCATACACGGTACTTAAGACTTTGTTCTTTTTCAAGAACTTGGCGTTGAACGTTTAATTTAATTGCCTTTCATATTTAGGTTAAAGGAGATTGTGAGCACATTTTCTTCTAGCTCTTAATTCTTCTACCTCCAAGTCTGGCCATCCAGAAAACCTTAATGAGTAACACACACACACACACACACACACACACACACACACACACACACTACACACAACTGAGTTTAAGTTAAGAATGAAAAAAAATATTGATGCCACCTAACGTGGTACGTTGAGAAAGTTGGTGGTGGTGTTTTTTGTTTTTTTGTTTTTTTTTTTAATTTTCCAGGAGGAGAATATAGGGGAGGACAAACTCCAAGTTTTGTTCAGAATTATCTGTGATTTTCAATCTAGATTATTACTATTTATTCACATGATTTCAGAGATTACTTTTGATTTGTATATGTTTCTTTTCCATATTTTAAACATTTATTTTCACTTTGGATGGGAGTCCCTTTCATTTTTCAGGTGTGATTTTATCTTCCTATTTCTTTACATAGTCTGATTTGTACTAGACCTTGTTATTTTTTTTTTAATTTTTTTTTTCAACGTTTTTTATTTATTTTTGGGACAGAGAGAGACAGAGCATGAACGCGGGAGGGTCAGAGAGAGAGGGAGACACAGAATCGGAAACAGGCTCCAGGCTCCGAGCCATAAGCCCAGAGCCTGACGCAGGGCTCGAACTCACGGACAGCGAGATCGTGACCTGGCTGAAGTCGGACGCTTAACCGACTGCGCCACCCAGGCGCCCCAAGACCTTGTTATTTTTACTTAGTTACTTAAAATGTTTGGCTTGTAAATAGCACTCTTACCTGATTTCCAGGGCTAGAGTAACATTTCCCCTGTTTTTAACCTCATCTATTCATTTCTGTAGGAAATAGGGGTGGGGGAAAACCTAAAAAATATGGGTTCCACTTACTATGTTGAACTAGGTTTCAGAAACAGGTCTATGCAGCATTTTCTGAGGTGGAGATCTTTTTAATTATTTATGTCTATTTTTGACATTTAGTATGCTTCTAAATGTTGCCTTGTCAATAATGCTCTAACACATTTTATATTTTTAATTTTGTCCATATATCTCAAAAGTTTTCTCTGTCTTGTATCTATTCCTTCTTAACTCTAAAAAACAAAACAAAACAAAAAACACCTTAGTAATACAGCTATTTCAAAACGGCTTTTAAAGGGACACAGGCACAGAAAATAGAGATCATAGTGATCAGTTATAGACCAGAGCACCAGTCTGTTAAAAGAGTACTTCCTCCCCTCCCTGTCCTCTTCTGTCTCTACATAATTCAAACTGATGGCATGGAGCATATTCACTAAAAGGTATAAATTTTAAGGAGATGTTTGTATTCCTAGATGTATGTAGTCTATCCTTTTAAACATTTACAACAATTAAATCTTGCGCCTATGAAGGGGACTTAGAGTGAGTTAAATTCAACTGGTATTTATCAAATATTTATTATGTACATTAACAATGAACCAGGTGGTGGGAGGACAGGAAACATAATAAAATATGAGACAAGATTCTTGCCTTCATGTGCTTAATGGCTTCATTAGGAAGCAAAGAAATGTGGCTTTACAACTTAAGAATAAATGTTGAATGTCTTAGATAGATAATAGTCTATTGAGTATAAGAGTAAAGAGAAGTTTTGGTGGCCAACTTGAATGACACTGATCAGTTGTTGCATGATGGGTTGTAGTCATTGCCATACCAAGAAAATTGATTCCAGAATGGCTTTGTAAAGTCCTTTTTATTAGTATATTTACTTTTAATTACTTAAGTAACAACGACATGTATTTTTCACAAATACAGAAGTATTTAGCATAAAACAGATAGGTCTCTGTTCACTGTATTTCTAAACCATAAATACATGTATGGTTCTATTTTGTGTTTTTGAGTTTTGTTATTCTGGAAATTGGACCACACGGTATGTATTTTTTGCAACTTCATTTATTATTACTTAACAGTAAATCTAGAGAGTCACATCAGTAACTATAGATTGAAGTCAATATTTTATCTGTAATTTATAACTTGATGAGCTAAATAAATGAGTGTTGCTGGGGAATTATGTTACTTCCCCAGTATATAACCAGACTATTCAGTAAGAACTGGAATTGTGCACAGCTTTTAGTCTCACTTTGTCATCTTCAGACTTGGTGTCTGTCTTATATGTGTGCGCGCACACACACCACACCCACATCATATATATGTTTTCGCCTTGTTTAATAGCATCTTTTAAATAACCAGATATTAAGTAGACAAGCAGCGGTTAGGATAGGAAGAAGAATAAATCATTCCTGTTCCATTCGTTTTCCAGGACACCACCAAGATGAAAATGGGACTGGGAAAAACCATGATCTGGATCTTCTCCCAAGCTACACACTACATTTATATGATTCTGTTCCAGAGACAGGGAGAGGGGCAGTAGGCTTCACAACACGGTGTTGGTCACAGAGTGTGAGGAGGCTAGGTACCTATGTATAGCAATCTGGATCTCCCTTCCTCTGTCTACCTTGTAAAAGGAAGTGGTGTTTCCCGCCCTCCCTGCCCCCCCCCCCCAACCCAACCTTCCTCTCGAGCTCTTTCACTTAAACTGCAGAACAACTCAGTTCACTGTAGTCCCTTCCCACCCAGCCCCACCCCTAATGGAACAGATGAGCCTGGCTGACAAGAGAGTTTTACTGTGTTTGCAGCATCAGCTTTGAACTCTTGGGGTATATTTGCAACCAGATTTCAGTCATGTTTATGAGCTGGAACCTAGTACCCCTGAAAAGAGCTAGACATGCCTGGTTACTTAGCAGGTACTCAAGGGAGCCCTAATGGTGCAGGGTGGTGCACTGATTCAGAAACGGAGGTTTTCTTACCAGACTTCTAGTACTCAGAGCTTGCTTTTAAAGCCAGAGATATGCTCCACGGAGAGGCAATAAAGTCATCCCTCAAGGACAGAAATTCTAAGGGGACACGGTCCCTTAGGGTGTGATAATCAAAACTGGAGACCCTGCCTTCCCCGGAGGAGCACCATCTAGCTCCTTCACAGAACATGCATGGAGCTCTTACTTGATGAGTTCACGAGCAAACAATCCTTGAGCCATGACTTAAAGAATTTAGCTGGATGAATTTTTAAATTAATGAAGGTTTTCAAGAAGAGTGAAGTAAAAAAAGAATCTGAGGACTTACATCACTATCGGGACTTGCAGATACTGGGTTGAGGGCTAGGGAAAATAGAGACAGCCAGAGATCTGGGGAAGAAATGGGGGGCCCTGTATTCCTTATAATTGCATCAAGGATGGTGGCTTCATCTGCTGCAAGAGTAGATCTCTGCCTACCACCGAATTTCTTTTCTTCTTTTCTCAAGACTGCTCTCACCTCCATCATAATTCCAGGCTATATGTTTCTCAGGAGAAGTTTCATTTGGCTTTTCTGTAGGTTGTGGCATGCCTAAGCACTAGTGGTTAAATACATGCCACTCTTGACATATAAAATTAACCCTGATATGGGCAGCATTGAGATGGGGGGGCTGCTCTCTGCTCCTGCTAACCTCCACTGAGACCTTCCTGACTGCTGCTGCTTTGTGCAGTTGTTCAACAAGACCCCACTATCGTCATGGTTGATCCTTAGCCTGGATGGCTCAGTTGGTTGAGTGACTGCGTCTTCATTTTGGCTCAGGTCATGATCTCACGGTTGTGAGACCAAGAGCCCCAGCTCCCAGCTCAGAGCCTGTTTGGGATTCTTTCTCTCCCTCTTTCTCTGCCCCTCCCTTGTGCACTCTCTCCTCTGGAAAAACAAAACAAAACAACAAATCACTGACAGGAACCTTTAAGTATTCAGAAATTTACTAGCAAGACATTGATCCTTTCCTACATGTAAATAGGAGATGACTAAGAAATAGGAAAGGTGGTGGAAGAAGAAAATGACAGAAAATGAAAGAAAAAAAAAGATTTCAGAGAAGAGTAATTTATTTTATCCGCCACTTTGGGAAAATTCATAAAAACAGCAATTTCTCCTTTAAGGTAGAAACTCTTTGCTAATTGTTCCCGGAGCTCTACATTCATGATTTTAAATATGTCTGAGATTCAGTGGTGACATTTTGTTTTTAAGCGAAGCAGGAGACAGATTCTTTAACACCTTAATTCCTAACAAAACCAGATAAACATTTCCTGAAACAAATTTGGAGTCTTATCCTTGAAGAATTAAGCGGAATGAAATCTCTTTATCAGCCCCAGCCCTTTACCTCGTCTCTTCATAGAATTCACTCAAATTTCTAGTTGTTGACTTAGGTCCAATGTCTAGTTTCTGGGCTACTCCTCTGGTGGGAGAGGAGTATTAAGTCCCCTTTCCAAGTGTGCTGCTTTGTGAGTGAGGGCACCAAGGCAGAATCCCTGAATCTTGTGCATTTCCTACTATCCTACAAGGTCTCAGTTCTGAACATAGGATTCTGTGGCACAAAGGTGCTTCGTTAGCTAGCCTCTGTAGAACGGGCTTCTATCCTGTCCCTGTCCTGAGTTCCTCTGTAAAGATTGTAGTCTGTTGAGTCTTCTTCCAACTTTAGGCTGGCTTTTCTCTTAATAGAGCATCTCTTTGGTCGGTATTTTCCACATCTTAGCAACCTGTATGGACTTCTGAAGTTTGGTCACTTCCTGTATTTCTGGGGCTTGAACCTACTTCACCTTCTGGGACCCGTTGTTATATTATCTTAGAGGTTGCAAACTCCTATGACTTCTGATTGGAGGTGGCTGGGTAAGGGTTGATTGGACTAGAAAATACATACTGTGTTTAAAGAGGGGTAGCCACATGTCCTATCCCGCTGCTCATGGCAATTTCAAGAGAAGAAAGAATCTGAATTTCAGTGTGAAATTTCCTGATTAGAAGATGTTGGCAACTAATTCATTTTTTAAAACAACTATATATGAACCAAATAAAGTCCATCTGCATCCTGACCTGTGACACAGCTGTATATGCATGACTTCTATCTTCCACCATGTTCCTGAACTAGGCAGTGATTACTGTGTCTGTGCTTTTGTCTAGGTAGTCTGTTTTGTCAGGGTTTGGGCATCTCACTATGTGTTCTAGTCAAGCAGATGGTTTATCTTTAGTACCACCCTGCTGCTCATGTATTTCCCATCTTGCTGCATATTGAGTGTCAACATATCCTCATGGAACAATTTTTTGGAAGTAGGATTTTCTAATCCAAGAAACTACTAAGAAACTCTAGTGTGCTGGGACTATGATGTTTGTTAAGAATATAACATTAAATATCAGCAAGACATTGAGTTTGTTCTCCAGCAGTATGGAAGACTCAATCTAAGGTGAACATCCAATGAGTAACACTCCCCTTGAGTGCAGGCAGAACCTGTGACTTGCTTCTACCAATAGAATATACAAAGGTGATGGGATGTCAATTCCTTTATTAGGTTGTGTTACATGGCAGAAGTGATGGGGTGTCATGCCCCTGATTATATTTTGTTAGATATGAGTCCCTCTTAGCATACTGGAGTGAGGAAATCTCCTTCGGTTTTGAAGAATCAAATAGCCATTTTGTGAACGGCCTACAGGAAGGGTCATATGGCAGAGAACTATGGGTGGCCTCCAGACAAGACCCAGTAAGAAGCTGGGGCCCCTAGTCCTACAGCTGCAAAGAAATAAATTCTTTCTGAGATTTGAATGGACTCAGAAGTGGATTTTTCCCCAGTTGAGCCTCCACATGAGACAACACTTTGATTACAGCCTGTGAAATCCTGAACAGAAGAACCAGCTAAGCTCTCCCTGTATTCCCATTTTATGAAAACTGTGCGATAATACATACATGTTGTTTTAAGCCACTAAAATATAGGTTGATTTGTTATGTAGCAGTATAAGTCTAATATGGCAGTTTACAGCTTACCATGGAAAACACAATAACCAATTTGTCACCTAAAATAAGATGAAGAGACATTTAATTGCTTGAATTCCTTTAAGAAGAGTGCTGTACTTGTTTGGGAGAAGAGACTTGATTGGCAAAGTCCCAGGGCTGCATCCAAGGCTGCTGTGCAACCTAAAAGAAGTTGGTGGTGTTTCCTTTATCAAGAGAAAGGTATATGCCTATGGATATTGTAAAGCTCATCAATATTTTGAGTCCTTCTCTTCTGAGCATGTCGCTTCCTTGAAGTCAATACCTCCTCCCGGCTGTGCTGTATATCCCACAGGGAGGCTGGCTCCTGGCATCTGCTTCCTACTAGATATCATCAGCGGGGAGACAGGAAGGAAATTGGAGAGGGATGAGAGACGTCAGGGACTCGCTCTCTCCTGGCCCTTCCTGCTCAGGTAGCACCTTAGCAGCTGCATGTCCTCCAGTGCTCTTGCTCTCAAGGGAATTGCCTACTGTGGTTTTAGCTTCTAGAGCTTCAATGTACAATATCATGGCCACTACCTACCATATATAGCTGTATGCAACTAGATAAATTTAAACTAAGTAAAGTTAAAAACAAAAATTCATTTCTTAAGTTGCACTAGCCACCTTTCAAGTGCTACGTAACCATAGGTTGCTAATGGCTACCATATTGGAAGATGCAGATATAGATAATTTCCATTATCTCAAAGTCCTGTTGGACAGTATTAGAGTATTAGAGAGTAATGTGGTCTGCAGGCTCTGGTAACACCACCTTCTCTTTTTGTCATTCTAGTCTAAGGGTGGGCCCGGCTGCCTGATGCTGCTAATCTCTTGGTTTTCTCACTTCCTCTCCTTCACAACATTTGTTTTAAGTTTGTTTATTTTTAGAGAGAGAGGTGGACAGTGGGGCAGAGAGAGAGGGGGTTGGGGAGAGAGAGAATCCCAAGCAGGTTCTGCACTGTCAGCACAAAGCCTGATGTGAGGCTCAAAACCACAAACAGTAAGACCATGACTTGAAATAAACCAGGAGTCAGACGCATAACTGACTGAGACACCCAAGTGTCCCCTGAGTTCGCGAGATTTCTATCACTTTTATAACCAATCCCCTGCATTGAGTCCCTCTGTTGAAAATAACCAAGTGATTTCTTTCCTAATCAGACTTTGATTGAGATACCAGAAGAGGAAAGGATAGGATAGTTAACATTTCTATATTAGTTACCCATTATTATGTAACAAATTGGCCTTAAATTTAGTAGCTTAAAACAATGAACATATAATAAACCACTGCAGTTTCTGTGAGTTAAGAATCTGGGTAACTGGGTGGTTCTGGCTTAATCTTTCATAAAATTGCAGTCAGAATGTTGGCAGGAACTGAAGTCTCCATCTGAAGGCTTAACTGGAGGAGGATTTCCTTCCAGGCTCACTTATGTGATCTTGACAGCCCTTAGTTCCTCACTGGCTACTGGGTGGAACTTCTTGCCACCTGGACTTCGCATAGACTGAGTGTTGCATGGGATGGCAATGGGTTCTTCTGGGAAAAATGATCAGAGAGAGTATCCAAGATGGAAGATGTCATCATTTCTACTGTACATCACTGACCTCACAGACCAGCCCTAGTACAGTGTAGGAGGTAGTACACAGGATGAGAATGCCAGGAGGCTGAGATCATTGGAAGCCATCTTGGAGGCTGCCTACCACAAGCGCTCCAGAGAGGTTGAGTGGATTTGATATATGGGAGATTGTTCCTCCTGTCTCTGACATAACTGAGGTCAGAATTTGTACAATAAAGGGGGAAGGAATATTTTGGCTTAGGTGACTTCGACGGGAAAAGGCCAATAAGAAATGATGGAAAATTATAAAGATATTCTAGTACTTGCTCTGCAAAATGATTTGAAAGCATTTGGCTTCCTTAAGATCTGGGGCAATGTCATAACATACAGATGTAATATTTTCTCCAAAAGGACAAAAAAAAAAAAATGCCTGGTTGGAGGAAAAGCTTAGAAGCTTTCATCTTGGCTGGTTCTGGTGTGACATTCTTGTGTGATGGTTTAGCAGAAGTTCTGTAAGCTTCCAGCAGCTCTTGGCTGTCTGGGGGCTTTCTACAAGGGAAAATGTAGAAAGTAAGGTTCTTTATCATCAGTTGGCAGATGATGCAGTCAGGGCCGTGTGGTGGAGTCAGGATGAAAGAAGAGACGAACTTCATCCCAAGTGTGCGGGTGGTAAGAGCTGAGGGAGGCAGCCTGTTGAACGTGAGCTTGTTTTTCCTGTGAAAGTGGACCTGGGGTGCAGGTGGCACTGAGACCCACGCGCTCAGCTGCAGCGACACAGCCCTTGTCACTTCCTGAGGAAAGAGATCCCATCTTATCCCCAGTCACTTATGTTTATGTTTAGCTGAACACAATCTGCCTGGGAAATGGCCCAGTGAAAAGAGGTTGCCATTTCACAGAGAGATGTACTATCTACTACTCAGAGGGAGGGAATTACTAAGAAGCATTTTTGTTTTCCTGAAAAGAGAAAGAGACAAAGGGTAAAAATGAGAAGGGGATTGAGGCTGAATTAAGTCCAGGATATAAAGTAAAAATTTTTTTTTTCCTAATGAATTTCAGTGAATAGTTTCTTTCTTTCTTTCTTTCTTTCTTTCTTTCTTTCTTTCTTTCTTT
>NC_064810.1:141929971-142093992 GCF_023721935.1 Panthera uncia
TTTCTTTCTTTCTTTCTTTCTTTCTTTCTTTCTTTCTTTCTTTCTTTCTTTCTTTCTAAAATTTAAATTGAAAGGCATTTTCATGTTTGAAAGTTCTAAGCTGTAAAAATAAACCCTGGAAGTAGATTGCCTGGGGTAAGATTTAATTAAACACTATACAGTAAATTAGCATAATTTGATGAGGATCAGCTTTAGTTCCTAGAAACTGCAACAGGCAGAAATTTTAATTTTGTAATATCTTTTAAAATTCCACTGTCTCATCTCCAAAGTGTAGTTTTAGAAAATAAAAACTAAACAAGGTATTACCAAGCAGAAGGCAATCTATTAGGGAGATGATGTACTGACAGTGGGATATGAGGAGGGTTTTAATGCAGATACTAAAAGTTCATAAGAGGAATGGCCCTTCGTAAAAGATCTCCAGAAAAGGGAGTTGAATTCCTCAGCTTGAAGCAGAGAGGTTATTCAATATTACCATACAACCCTCGGCTGTGACAACTAAAATTCAAGCTAAGGCCTTATTCTGTCTCTCCTCCCTCCCTCAGAACCTCTCTCCCTGCCTCATTTCTTTTTTCTTAATCTCTTTCAAAGTAGAGAGACTTTGGTAAGATCATAGGTAAGAGGTAGATGTTTAAGAAAGAGGGAGGCAAGGAAGAAAGGAAGGGAAGGAAAGAGGAGGGGAAGAGGGAGGAAGGAGGGAAAGCAGGAAGGAAAGAAGGGAAGAGGGGAGAACCAAACACACATGAAAAAAAAAAAAACACCCTTCTTGGAGTGCAGCAAAGTTTTTATGGCTCTGTTGCTCCTGCCTGTCATTCACCAAACACATGTCCCTAGTCTTACTCAGTGTACACCATTTTTTTGAATGACTAAGGAACCATCTGTATGTGAGTCCCAATAGGCTAAATATGCTCACTACAAGAAAATGGGAAAGGTTTTCAGCCAACTCTGCTCCAGAAAACCCTCTCCCATGGGAATTTGTAAAGGTGAAATGATTCTAAAGAGGGAGCAATGTGATAGGATTGTTGGACAGTAAATTCTGGAGAGTTATAGGTGGATCTTCTTTGTAGGTTCATTCTTAGCACCAGCGAGGAGGCATGAAACATTGAGGGGCCTCAACAGTTTTGTGTTGAATGAAATTATGGACAGTGTCTTGCCCCATGTTGGAGCGGTTTACATGAGTAAAGGTTAATGTATCCTAATGTATCTTTACTTACCTATTACAAGTTTTAGAAGTAGACCCTGGTCTTTCCAACTATAAAGGTTAGAGTCCTAAAAACCCCATAGTAAGAAAAGTATGGTTGAGAAACTTTGAATGAAAAGGAAGTTGGGGGCACTTGGGAGACTCAGTCAATTAAGCATCCGACTCTTGGTTTTGACTCAGGTCATGATCATGGTCCTGTGTGTTTCAGCCCTGCATCGGGTTCTGCACTGATTTTGCAAAGCCTGCTTGGAATTCATATTTTCTCTCTCTCTCTCTCTCTCTCTCTCTCTCTCTCTCAATAAATAAATAAATAAACAAACAAACAAATAAACAAACTTGAAAATTCTGACCTCCTTTTTTAAAATATGTCTCTGGAGGCAAGGGAAACAAAAGCAAAAATGAACTACTGGGACCACATCAAGATAAAAAGCTTCTGCACAATGACAGAAACAATCAGCAAAACCAAAAGGCAACCAACAGAATGGGAGGAGATATTTGTAAATGATATATCAGATAAAGGGTTCGTATCCAAAATCTATAAAGAACTTATCAAACTCAACAACCAAAAAACAAGTAATCCAATGAAGAAATGGGCAAAAGACATGAATAGACACTTTTCTAAAGAAGACATTCAGATGGCTAACAGACACATGAAAAGATGCTCAACATCACTTATCAGGGAAATACAAATACCACAACGATACTACCTCATACCTGTCAGAATGATTAAAATTAACAATTCAGACAACAACAGATGTTGGTGAGGATGCAGATAAAGGGAAACTCTTTTGCACTGCTGGTGAGAATGCAAACTGGAGCATCCACTCTGGGAAACAGTATGGAGGTTACTCAAAAAATTAAAAATACAACTCCCCTACAACCCAGCAATTGCAGTATAAGCTATTTATCCAAAGGATACAAAAATGCTGATTTGAGGAGGCACATGCACAACAGTGTTTATAGCAGTGCTATCAACAATAGCCAAATTATAGAAAGAGCCCAAATGTCCATCCACGGACAGATGGATAAAGATGGACACACATCACGGGAATATTAGTGATCAAAAATGAAATCTTGCCGTTTGCAACAATGTGGATGGAACTAGAGTGTATTATGCCAAGCGAAATAAATCAGAGAAAGACAAATACCGTATGATTTCACTCATGTGGAATTTAAGACAAAACAGATGAATAGGGGAAAGGAAGCAAAAATAAGATAAAAACAGAGAAGGAGGCAAACCATAAGAGACTCTTGTATACAGAGAACAAACTGAGGGTTGCTGGAGGGATACTGGGTGGGAGGATGGGCTAAATGGGTGATGGGCATTAAGGAGGGCACTTGTTGGGATGCGCACTGGGTGTCATATGTAAGTGATGAATTAACTAAATTCTACTCCTGAAATCATGATTACACTATTTGTTAACTAACTTGGATTTAAAACAAATAAAAAGAAATAAAAGGAAGTTAGAATTTTCTTAAAATGCATGTATTACAAATGAGTTATAATAGCCATTATCCTCCTCATGTCCATTCTTCCACTCTTATTTGCTAGGAAAGTGTCATGATCTCCTTGGCTTATGGTTTCAGTGTCATGTTAATAGGTAGCTATGCTATGAGGGAGGAGCACTGTCCATTCAGAGGGGACACTGATCTGACCTGGTCTGGGTGCTTGTTGCTGGCTCTTGGGAAAGCTTGTGGTTCTTGGAGTTCCTGAGGAGGGCTAAGGGAGTAGAGGTTGCTGGGAGCATCACCTAGTTCACAATCAGTAGAGGCATATTTCAGGATTTTAATAATGAGTATGATGAAACTCCAGTGCTCCAGGTGACTGTTGGTTTTGCTTATAGAGTCGCTTTATTTTGTTGCCAACAGTGAGCACACTTCAAGATGTTTTATCCCCTCTGTGTTTAGGATTTCTTCTAGATAGTCAATACCTTTGAGATTTTATTAGAATTTTATAGCACAAAAGTTGTTGCCTCCATGTCTCTATGTCCTAACTCTAGCATCTTCGTTGGCCCCTAAAATGGTGAAGAATGTGAATGCTCAGATTTGTCAGATACCAATTTATGCCAAGTATAGACATCAGCAACAATCGCACATACCATCGTTTTTCTCCTAACAATAGGCACAAGAATTTAGTTTTAAGACCTAGATTTCATTTTACCTCTTGCTGCTTTGAGCAATAGTCAGCAGGCATCTTAGGGGGCTGGCCAAGCAAAGGTTCCCAAATGATAGGTGGTGTGCAGCTGCTATGGAGTTCTCCAGACTTTTACAATTAAAACAATAACAACAACAACGAAACAGAAACAAAACTCAGGAGAAACTAGTTTAATTTTGGCATATGTTACACCCAGTGTATAGGGTGTAAAGTTTTTGTTTTGAATTATATAGAGAGGAGCTTAAAACGATCTTTTCACTTAGCATTGGTCCTTAAAAGTCTTAATCCGGCCCTGCTTTAAAGTTCTTTTCCTCTGTTCTTTCTTTCCAGGTTTTATTGCCAAAATTTCTACCCTGATTCTGCCTTCTGAGTTCCCTCCTTCTTCCTCTGTAAACCCTGGTTTCTATTTTTTCTAATTATCCCCAACTGGAGTAATTGGCAAATCACTTAAACTGGAACCCAAATTCTTGTGGGTTTGCTGGAAAAGGTTATACAGAAGTAAAACCACATATACTTGAGTTTTGCATAAGGGGAACTCAAGGCCAGGGAAAGGTTGTGGTTTTGTAGGAAGATCACTCTCACCCTCAAAAAAGCTAAGGGCATCTTTTCTTTAAAGGAGTCCCCACTTGTTTACGTGGGAAGTTGTCCAGGGCACGGTGAGTCTCTGGCAGGACTTTGCTGGCCTTTTGCTTTCTAATTGGCTGTTGTAAGCAGAAGCAGCCTTCTAGATTCTGAGGTGCCCTGTGCAGCTGTACTCACAGGGAAGAGGAGATAGAGAGGAGAGAAAAAGGGGAGTATTCTAAGTCCTTTCCTGCTCAACATTGTAAAATGCGACATTTGGATTCTTACCTACGGGGTCATGAACTCAAATAAAGCACAGGGTCCCCAGCAGCTCAGGAATATCCACCTAATTTTCCTTAAGTCAGTTTATAAAACAAAAGTACTCTAAAGTCTGTCCATGGATTTTGACTTTCTGCAGTCTAAATTCTACTGAAGGTGGGGATGGGGAGCCCCCTCCCTCTCTGTGGTGTCCCCAGCACTCTACATGTCGGCAGATGGTCCACAATGTATTTTCAGGCCATAATTCTTCACACTTTCTTTAGATCCCATGGCCAAAGCTAAACTAGTTACTTAAGGATACATGTTTGGGACCTTAAGATGATAAATTTCGCATCAAATAGATTCACTTGAAGAATTGTGTGAATATATCTAAAATATATGAGGACCTGAATTAGAGTAGAATAGAGGTTAAGAGTCCAGACTCTATAGCCAGAGTACCTGGGACTCTTACCTCTTACTAGGTGTATGGTTTTAGGCAAGTATATATATTTCTAACCATATCTTTGAGCCTCTATTTACTCTTCTGCAAATGGGGGTAATAATAACACTTACCTCGTGGGTTTTTGTGAGGTTTAAAAGAGATAATTATTATAAAACCCTTAGAACAGCGTCCGGCAATAATAAACACTGAGTAAATGTAATCTGCTATTGTGCTGTTGTGTTTGTGGTTGTTGATGGTATTGCAAATTATTATCATTTGAAGTTTTTATTGGGGATAACTTAGGTCAGGTTCTCTAGAAGTAGAGGTCGAGAGAGGGATTCTGGTGCAAATATTTTTTAATTTTTTTTTTTTTCAACGTTTTTTTTTTATTTTTTATTTTTTTATTTTTGGGACAGAGAGAGACAGAGCATGAACAGGGGAGGGGCAGAGAGAGAGGGAGACACAGAATCGGAAACAGGCTCCAGGCTCCGAGCCATCAGCCCAGAGCCTGACGCGGGGCTCGAACTCACGGACCGCGAGATCGTGACCTGGCTGAAGTCGGACGCTTAACCGACTGCACCACCCAGGCGCCCCGAGTGTAAATATTTTTTGAAGGACCACTCGCCGGTGAAATCTTGCAGGAAGTGAGAAAATCCAGGCAAGACAAGGAAGAATTGAGGCAAAGGTGTGGTTTTAGTTGAGGTCTAATCTGAGCTTGATCCCCTGGAGAACTCTGAAGGATAAATCATTCCAAAAACCTGACCTACTCTGAGACAGGGCAACCAACTTCTCCCTGTAACTGTTGGTCATTAGTATACAGAGTTTGCAACTTCTCAAGCCTCCTGAATAGGCTCACCGAATTGAGATTGGTAAGCGGCTTCTAACTGGTGACCGTGGAGTGATTCATTTGCCTGTTATCCCCTTGCTTCGTGTTGCTGATACTCAGAAATCATGCACAGCGTGTTGCCGTAAGGTGTTGTATGCATCATAGCTTTCAGTGTTTGAGACCTGCTATTTTGGGGCCTAAGGCTGTTTTCTTTTGCTTTGTTTGCTCTCTTTAGGAATGAGAAAAATTGGACATTGAGGAGATCAAAACCTGCCATGATTCTTGAAGTGATTGGAATATAAAGTATAATTTTCTAATCTCCCTCCCTCCCTACTGCCGTGGCACCTCCATCCTCCTCCAAACTCATGCCATTCATTCAGAGAGACTCTTTTATTTTGCACCACGCTGGGTTAAGTTATTTTATTATATTCATTCACTGTGCTGTTTAGAATTGAAGTAGAAAAACTGCTTCCCATGCCCTATGAATTTTTGGCCAACTTGAGGAAACCCTCTAATTAGTGCCTGACTCTGCAATTAATGTGTGCTACTTAAAAGACAACTTTAACCTTGGATTCTTGAATCTGGAATTACTGGAAGTTTTTGAACATATGACTAACTCCTCCTTATCCATATGTGGCTTGCCCACTTTGCAGGCCGATCATCTGTTAATGTTTAAATCCCAGACACCCCCGTCCATGGTGTCTTAAATACTGCTTCCCACCACCGACTGGTGACTATTCAGGGTGCCAAGTAAGTTTAGCGTAAGGTAAAGCAAAATATAAAGAATGGAAATCAGATAAGATAGTGTCTCAGTATCTTCCTCAGCAAATATAAAGGCAATTTTAAATACCTAATGTTTTGAAATATCCATGCCATTCCTTCTTTCCCTCAGTGGACCATGTCTTTAAGAGTTGGTTGTGAATGCTATATTGGTCTTTGGTGAATTAATTATTCATAGAGTACCATCAGAGAAACCAAGACTTAAAAAAAAAAAAAAACATTTGGAAGCTGTGTGTATGGTTTTTAAAATAATTTCTAACATTGTAGTAGTTTTAGATTCACAGGAAAGTTGAGAAAGATACTAGAGAAGGTTCCCATTTGCCTTATACCAGGTTAACCCTATTATTAACATCTTATATTAATATGGTACATTTTCATAATAAATGAGTAGTTTTAGACTGTTATTAACTAGAGTCTATACTTTGTTTAGATGTTCTTCATTTTTACCTAATGGCCTGTTTGTTTTGTCACAGGATCCCATCCAGAATACCACATTTTATTTAGTATCCTTAGGCTTAAGCTGGGGTGGGTTCCCAGACTTTCCTGGTTTTTGATGGTCTTGATGGTTTTGAAGAGTACTGGTAGATATTTTGTAGAATGTTTGTCAGTGGGGTTTTGTGTGATACTTTTTCCTGATTAGATTGAGATTATGGGTTCTTGGGAGGAAGACCACGGAATATTCTCATTATATCATGTCAAAATTACATGCTGTCAACATGGCTCTTTACTGATGCTATTAAGCTTGTTCACCTAGCTGGAATTGGTGTCTTCATTATAAAGTTACTTCTCCCTTCCTTTTCATCTTGTACTCTAGGGAAGGAAATCACTAAGTGCAGCCCACACTTGGAGTCGGGGGAGAAGGGTGTTAATGCTCCACTACCCTGAAAGGGAATGTCTATATAGATTATTTGGGATGGATAGGAGATTTGCCTCTTCTTCCTTATTTATTTAATAATTTATATCGGTATGGACTTGGGTATATTTACTTTATATATTGTGTTATAACCCAATACTAGGTTTTTTTTTTTTTTTTTTTTTTTTTAAGAGAGCGAGCGAGTGAGCAACAGTCGGGAGGGGCAGAGAGAGAGAGGGAGAAAGAGAATCCCAAGTAGGCTCTGCACTGTCAGCACAGAGCATGACACAGGGCTCAATTGTGCAAACTGTGAGATCGTGACCTGAACTGAAATCAAGAGTCGGACGCTTAACTGACTGAGCCACCAAGGCACCACAACTATGTTTTTTCTTCTGTTAATCAAATTGTTCCAGCTTTGGCCACTGAGAGAACTTTCACTTGGCTCTTGTGCCCCTTTGACATACTGCCATCCTTTTATGAGCACTCCCTTACCACCTGACACTACAGACTTCTCCTGGCTCATCTTGTATATTCCCTGCCCTGGCCCTGGCATCTGCCATTTCTCCAAGTAGTCCTGATTCCTTGTACCGCAAAATGGTGTTAGAAACTAAGATCTGGGAACTAGATATGCTCATTGCTACTGGATGTCACTGCTTTAAGGCCCGCTCAGCAAACAGAACTTAGAAATATACATATGTTTACTAACCCGTGTATACACACTCATGAATAACTATTTTCGTATTTATCCATCTGTATCTGTATTAAGGTAAACAGGAGTTCATACTGAGGTCTCCAGCTCTAGTCCAGCATCATTTGATTCATTCTGGCTTCCTCCTCTTGCTTGTCTCTAACCTTCCACTCGAACAGTGAGAAAACTGGCAGTCACTGCCCACGATCCATTTGCTTGTATGTTTCATCCCAGTACATGTGTACAGTGATTGCAGAATTGGTAACCCCTGCTCCCATGAGAAGAAACTTTA
Organism: Panthera uncia; assembly: GCF_023721935.1. NCBI lineage: Eukaryota > Metazoa > Chordata > Mammalia > Carnivora > Felidae > Panthera > Panthera uncia. The sequence continues at coordinate 141,938,025 of NC_064810.1, forward strand.
TAAACTACGGTACCCTGCCTAGATGCAGTTCCCTTTATCTTTAACCCAACAGTCTCCACTCATTTCTGAAATTGCTTAGGTGTGTACCTGTTTTCCACTTCCTACTTCAGTGAGGTTGCCATCCATCTGCCGTAGAGTTAGTCTTTTTTTTTTTTTTTTTTTTTTTTTTTTGGTGTCTCTTCTGTCTCAGAAACTCAGATTTTTTCCTTTTTACCTTCCCGTGAGGATCTCATATAGCTCTAAGAGTTAACTGGTGTTATCACCATAAAACTAAATACAGAAATGGTGCAAGAAAATGAGAGAAACATAAATTGAGAAATGCTCAAGAATTGTTGACTAATAGTGAAAACAAAAACCAGTGTCAAGTCCCAGGCTTGCATGCCTATAAGTATCTGTGCCATTTAGCAAGTCAGAGAAATCCTTTTGGCCTTGGTTTTCTTTACAGTTGGGTCCAGGTTCTATGGATTGTCATGAGGATTGAATTGGAAAAACATGGAAGAATGCGTGTCATAACAGACTTTCACATACAATCATTACATGAAAAAACGCAAATTCAAAATTTCTCGCAAGGAGGAGTCAGGTCAAGAGCATGAAGTTATGACTGTCATAGAATTGGTTTATTTATGGTTGTCCCTCACAGTTTAAACCAAGGGATAGAACTGACTCTGGTGACCAGAGTATTTCCTTTTTCTCCATGGTGACATGCACATACGTGATTCTGTGTGTGTGTGTGTGTGTGTGTGTGTGTATAAAGAATAATTATATTTCCAAATTACCCTAAGGGATCTATTGAAGGCCTTGGTCTTGTTCTATTTCTTGTTGGTCTAACAAAAATTTGGGGAGATATTGTAAGTTAGGAGTTTAGGAATTTTAATACTGTATAAAGTCATAGAGACTTTTTTGATTACTTGTCTTCTACTTTTACATACCTATACCTTATTTTTCATCACTCAATGACAACCTAGATCTGTTTACCATATCTCTCTTGGCCACATGTAACTAAGAACCACAATGGGACTTAAAAATCAGAGAGGTTAGGTTATATATTTGGAATATGCCACTGTTGGATTGGAAAGATAGATGAACTTGAAGAATTGATTTGCTATATAGGTGTAACCAAGTTCAGCAACCTTGGCAGTAAGTTCTGTGAAGGAAAGTGGGGTGGGTAGGGCCTCTCCTTAAGGCCACACATGTCCACTGAATGTTTTCAGGGATGATTCCTATACCTTTCCATGTGAATGGAACTCCCAGAACACATGGAAAAACAAAAACACACTCACCAAAACCCTTTGTCTGCTGTATTTCCTGTAGTTTGATTATTGATGATTCTGTAGTGTATTTCAGTCTGTTTCATCTAACCTTTTTTTTTTTTTTGAGCTTGTCCTTTATCCAAGGAGAAATTGTCCATGGACTGGGGGAGCATGGGGCCTCACAAGCAGTGGAGCACTTTTCCTGAGGGATTTGGGGGCCCTGATAAATGAATTAACTTTTTTTTTTTTTCAACGTTTTTTATTTATTTTTGGGACAGAGAGAGACAGAGCATGAACGCGGGGGAGGGGCAGAGAGAGAGGGAGACACAGAATCGGAAACAGGCTCCAGGCTCCGAGCCATCAGCCCAGAGCCTGACGCGGGGCTCGAACTCACGGACCGCGAGATCGTGACCTGGCTGAAGTTGGACGCTCAACCGACTGCGCCACCCAGGCGCCCCTGAATTAACTTTATCATGACCTACAGCGTTCTAGGTATTGCTATCAGCTTTCTACATATGTAGAAAGTTACTCATTTAGAACTCATGACCTGCCGTGGGGTGGATGCTGTTGCTGTTTCTTTGTACCTCTCCCAGGACCCTTTTGGTAGGAATAGTGTAGCTGGGATACTAGCTTACTCTGGAGTCCTTAGGCTCTAGTTCTGGAAGTTCATCTAACTTTTTTTTTTTTAAACTATCTTAAGGGTCATGTGAACATATTTGAAAAGGTGCTACTTCTGGTGAATGTGCCTCTGCACACCCCCAAGGATACTTCTCACTTTCTATCTGAGCCTGAGTCTCTCCATCTGTAAAATGAACTGGAGAGGATGAAATCAGTTAAGCATTTTGTGAAGAGCAACTCATTCTCCGTTGATGGCCTGTCCTGACCCCTTTCCGTTGAATGATATCCATAAGCTTCCCAAATACAATAGCAAGGCCACAGATTCATCTTATCTACATCTCTCTTGGTTCCTTTCATGTGTTTACCTTTTCTCTGTGCAGTGTTTCCTTGTAAATACCTGTTGTACTTTGATAACTACATTAAAATGAAGGCAATGTTTGTAGCAATTTATTTATACAGCTTTTTACTTTCTTTCATCTCAGTTGAATCTATAAATAAAAATGTCTTTTCCTCCAAGCAGTTGACTCTAAAAACACTCATATTTAAGAAAACCTGCAGAGGAATATGCTATCTTTATGATTTATTAAAAGAAGATAAATGAGGAGTTAAAAAAATACCTTTCAGCCTACTATCATGAACTAAAGAGGGAAAATATGTCAACTGGTATATATGTCAGAAAATGCTAGAGAATTATAGTTTTATTACTCAAGATCTATTTCAGACAAATGGGTGGAGACAAATATTCCCTGTACTTTAACTGTGATTTATTTTACAAGTATAGCTCTATCTATGCAGCACAGTTTAAAGTAAGAAATTGAATTGGATTGTCAGCTGTGGCCAAGCCAAACAATTCAAACTGTAAAGTGAAACTTTGATTTGAAGTCTCTAGCTTTTGTTTAAATAGATGGCTTCTATATTGACACCTTCCTACGAAAAATAAAGGCAACCCTTTGCTTCAGCTATTTTGCATTCCAGGGTTTTTGGATTCGACTATCTTAATTTCAAATATTCCTCCCATTTTTCCTGGATGTATACACTTCTTTTTTTTTTTTTTAATGTTTTTAATGTTTATTCTTTTAAAAAAAATTTTTAAAAATCTTTTACTTATTTTTGAGAGACAGTGCAAGAGCGGGGGAGGGGCAGAGATGGAGGGAGACACAGAATCTGAAGCAGGCTTCAGGCTCTGATCTGTCAGCACAGAGCCCGATGTGGGGCTCGAACTCACGGACCGTGAGATCATGACCTGAGATGAAGTCGGACGCTTACCTGACAGAGCCACCCAGGCGCCCCAATGTTTATTTAGTCTTGACAGAGTGAGACAGAGCATGAACTGGGAGGAGCAGAGAGAGAGAAGGAGACACTGTATCCAAAGCAGACTTCAGGCTCTGAGCTATCAGCCCAGAGCCCCATGTGGGGCTCAAACCCACGAACCGAACCGTTATATCTAGACCTGAGCTGAAGTTGGACGCTTAACCGACTGAGTATGCTTCTTGATTAGAATGTATATCCCTGTTTGTTGTTCAGCAAATGGAACTACCATATACATTATATAAACAAAATAGTTGAACATCTTAGTTGCCTTATAGAGTGCATCCCATTAGCAAGATTTGTCATTTCATTTGTTTTGAAACAACAGCTCCATCAGATAACTATCTTTGATGGGAGATAGCCTGAAATAGTACAGATTTTCCTAAACCGAGCTCCAAGAACACTTTTATTCTAAAATGTTAATGAGAATTTTATAGAGAATGAACTATGTAACCAGGTACATTTAAGAAATAGTGAGTTAAACAAAAATTAAAGTTTCTTTTCTGCAGAGATTTTCAGAACTGTTGCTATGGATTTATACACTGTGAATTTCCAAGAGAAAAGTATGGTTTCAGTGTTTTCCAAGTTAGTGTGCGGAACTCTTTTTTCGAATCCCATAAGAATTCTCTACATAGTTATCTACTGCTGTCTGGCAAAGAAACCCTTGCTTTAAATAGTGTATGACGATCTTTCACAGTTTAGACTTGACTGGGTTCATTTGGGTGGTTCTTGCTTGGGGTCTATTATGCAGTTGCAGCTAGAGGCTGGGGCTGGAGTTACCTGAAGATTTCACCAGCCTGGACATTTACATGATTGGCAAGTAATGGTGGCTGTTGCCTGAGAGCTCAGCTGTGACCGTCAGTAAGAGTACTTACCTATGTCCTTTCTGCATGGCTATGGGTTTTCACAGGATTTCTGTGAGGGAGCATTCTCAGAGCACCTAAAGAGGGAACATTGCAAGAGACCCAGGGGGAAGCTGCAAGGCTTCTAATATTTCAGACCCGGAAGTTCCAAAATATCAATCGTGCCATCGTTTCTTGCTTAAACAAGGCTGAAGACCAACCCGGATTCAAGAAGAGGAGAATTAGACTTAACGTCCTCATGAGGCCAGGTGAGCTTAGAAGGACGGACAGATGGAAGGAAGGAACCGTGGCCCCCTCTGAAGATTATCCACCAGCCTTTTTAATATCTCATGGGGTGCTGACATTCTATAGAACAGTTTGGGTAGTGATGAGTCAAGGTGTGTAGGGTGAGGGTGGTAGGGAAGAAGCATCCAGCTCTTGATTTTGGCTCAGATCATCATCCCACAGTCATGAGATCGAGCCCCGTGTCAGCCTCCGCACTGGAGGTAGAGCCTGTTTGGAATTCTGTCTCTCTCACTCTACCATTCATGCTTGCTCTTTCTCTCAAAAAGAAAAAAAAAAGGTTATCAAAAAATTTAAAAAGGTCATTCATCTCAAATTCAAATTAAACTGGGTGTCCTGTATTTTTATTTGCTAAATCTGGCATTACTATCTACAGATAATATACTCCTTTACTGTGAATATTGTTGGATAATTCTTTGTCCCTTCCCCCTCCCAAATATTGCTACACTATTGAGTTGGGAAAAAATTAATGAAAAGTCTTAGGGTTTTAGAATCAGAGAGATCTGATTTCAGAGACTGGCTGCACCAAGTACGAGCCTTGTACTTGCAAGTTATTTACCCTCAGTGAGCTTCTGTTGATATTAGTCATAATTACGGGGCAGAATTACGGGATGCTTATTTAGATGAGATGATGTGTGTAAAGCCACTAACTCTGTGGTTGGTACATAACAGACATGGAGTTAAAGGTGTTGCTGACTCCTGTTCCCCCGTATGAAGCAGGAGCAAGAGAGGATGTAGCTCTGAGGATGCTGTTTATTTGCTGGAGAATGTCTAGAGGAAGGAATCTGAGTAAAGCTTTTGTTTTAAGGTTTGCAAAAGAATTGGGGTAGCGAGGTATCGAGTTGCAACTTTGATTCAGACCCTGATGGCGAAGAAAAAAAAGTTTAAATGATGGCAACACCAAGATGGGTCCCTGAAGTCTATTATATAATTTTTCTGAATTACCTACTCAGTGGTGTTTTATTTTGATTTTATTTGCTTGCATATCTACATTTTTATGTGGATTGTTACCTAAAAGCTGTTACAGCGTAAGTGACTATAAGAGTAAATTTCATGGTTGTTATTCAGATTAACCTCACCAAGAAAAATTCGAGGGCAAGTTAAATCTGAATTAGTGCCGTGAAAGCGGTTTTCTTGGATGAAATTTGAACATGCAGCGGGATATTTAGTGGACATAAACTCTGCTAAACTCTGTGGTGTTCTCTCTAAAGTAGATGGTTAGCTCCATTTTGATAGCTAGAGAAGCTGAGGCTCAAATTGGTCTCAAGGTTTGTTCACAGTTGCAAAGCTAATAGAAGTAAATATGCCCCTGCCCTCCCACCCTCTTTCAGGTGCTGGTGGCATCCTTGTCATGGAGTGGAATGACCTCTTTCGGTGCTGGTATTAGAGTTGACCTGTCAGCTGCATTTCTCGGTGTTCACCATGACTACCTGTGTGAGAGACCCTATTCGGGTCTCAACAATGTTAATATCCTAGATCCTAGATCCCTCCTTCTTCTCCAGGCTTTATTGTCCTTGGAGGCTTGTCCTCCTTGATTAGATAATTATGGTTTGTGATTACTCAGGACCAAGCCTGGGTGCCGTCGCTTCCATCTTCTTCCGCCTGTACCTCATCACATGCATAACTTCAGTTAGCACCTGCCACAGTTCTCCTGGTCCCTCATCTTGCCACTGCCCTCATCAGAAATGAAGCTTTATTTTTATTGGTGTATTTTTTCATAGCTTCATGTCTGCTTTTATTGACTATGACATGCTTGATGCCTTGTACCCAGTAAGCATATAATATAGACTTGAGAATTGAAAGAATGAATGGGGGCACCTGGGTGGCTTAGTCGGTTAAGTGTCCAACTCTTGATTTCAGCTCAGGCCATGGTCTCGCAGTTTCATGAGTTCAAGCCTCACGTTGGGCTCTGCACAGGCAGCACAGAGCCTGCTTGGGATTCTCTCTCTTTCTCTCTCTCTGTCTCTGTCTCTGTCTCTCTCTCTCTCTCTCTCTGTCTCTGTCTCTCTCTCTCTCTCTCTCTCTCTCTCTCTCTGTCTCTCCGCCCCTTCCCCACTCATGCTCTCTCTCTCTCAAAATAAATAAATAAAACTTTTAAAAAAGTTCAACAACAACAAAAGAATAAATGAATGAATGGACTCAGATTGTATGACCTAAAACCTCTTTTTCCCATTCTCCATTCTTCTCCCAAATGACTTTAAAGATGAAAAAAAAATCTCAAAACTTAATTTTGCACATGCAAAATTATTTATCTGAACCACAGAGGTAACTGGGCATCATGTATTTTGCTGTATGTTGCACTGATTCAGAGAGGTTAAAGGATTTCTCCAAAGTTACACAGCACTCAGAAACTGGACCTGGGACAACGCTCTCTAAAAGGCTCAGGCTCCTGTCTTGCTATAGATTGGATCTTCACTCACCTACACGGCTGAACATGCTCACCTGAATGCTGGTTTTCCTTTGCTGGTAGTGAGAAGGAGGTCACAGGGAACTGGATCACATCTGTTGGTTCTGTAGTCCGTTGCTGCCTCTTAGATCCAGCCCGAATCAGAGGTATGCCTCTGGTCCAGGTCTCTGCATTTATTTTCTTTTCCTTTCTGTCTTCTACAGTGACTCAGCATTTTTCATCACTTTTTTTTTCTTCCTTTCAGTGTATCTAAGAAAAATGGCCCTTTAACAATAAAATATTTAAGTTCACTGAAATTTAATAGAATTCTTAGAGATTCCATATACCTAAGATTTGGAGTTCTATGTTGAAATGCCAAAAATATTAGTGAAATCCTGTATAGCTAATAGCTTTTCCTAAAATTCCACAAAAGGAGTCTTCTGTTTCCATATTCATGAGTCCACTCATGTGCCAAAATAACTTGATGACTAAATGCATGTTAAACTTAGCCCAAAGGGTCAAGGCGCTTGTCATTTTAAAACGTTGCTTTTGCTTCCTCTTTTTTTAGTGGTGATGATGGGGGTATGGTAGGTTAGGGTGGATCGTCAAAACAAGCAAGAAGCAAAAGAAAAACGTAGCGTCCATGAGAGCTGTTGGGAGAGCGGAATCAAACAATATTTCCTTTCTGTTACACACTTATGGAATTCTTGAGTGATGGAACTGAGAGGCCTCTTAGAAACTCTCATCCTTCTCGTTGGGAAGATTATAGAGATGAGTTTAGATGGCATTTGCACGCAGGCTTTTGGTGCTGTCTTAGAAGACTGTTAGGCAGTTTGTGTATGTTGTTCATCCCGTCGTCACAACAGCTTTTTGGGTAGGGTATTCCTGTTAATATTTTACAGATGAGGAAACAGAGGGAAAAATCTACTTTCTTTTTGTAAGAAGGGGGAACATTATAAAAAGTTTTGTAGGTAGTCTTCTGTGCATTAAAGTTGTTCTTGATTGCCTTCCTACCTAATCTCCTCTTCTCATAGGAATGGGAACTTAGGCTGCATTAGCTGTATAATCTTAGAGAAGAACATTTGATGAAAACAAAATGAAGCGGCTCATTGTTGGCAGAGTTTGCCTTTCAATTCCACTGAAATTAAAATGGCAGTGGTGACCCTAGTTTTATTACTCTTAAGTAATGTTTAATTAAGGGTTGATTGCGTGCACAGCTGGTAGCATCGTATAGACATGTTCCATGTTCTGTTTTGGTGCTGTTTCCCAGGGACAGCAAGTAGAGATTTTCCTTGTTCAGCAGTGCTACCGTGGGGGGGGGGGGGGGGGGGGGGGGGGGGGGTAAAGGACGTCTTGGTTCTTGGTTTTGCTTCCCTGGCTAACTTACATGTACAGGATGCCACCGAGAGGGCATTTTGCTGTCACTTGCTAAAGAGAAATACAGGTAAGTATGTGAACCTTGTTTGACATTTATAAGCAACCTGGGCAATCTCAAGAAATGTGCTAGATAGTAAATACACTTCTATAAAACGTGACTGACTGATGGTTTAGCCAAAACATGATACCTGGTAGTTTATGGCAATTTTCTCTAACAGGAGTAGGTATTGAATTTATTGCAAAAGCACCTCGGGAGCCCTCCTTCTGCTACTGAGGCACTGGCATGTTTCTTTCTTTCTTTTTTTTGTGCAAAGCACATGCTGGAAGAGAACATACTTCAGCCAACGAAATAAGGACGTTGCGTGAATGTGTGTGTGCATGCATGCCTATGTGTGCATGCTGCAGGGAGGAGGGCTTACTTTAGTGTGCTGTCGCCTGCACATAGATTGACAGACTGCATTTTATTACTTTGTGGAGATTGCAAAATCATTCCCAATACAGGATTTGTTAAGGAAAAGAAAAAGAGTGATTTAAAGAAATTTATTTGATTTCAAATAAGCAACTCACGGGTAATTCCCTCTGCAATATTTTACACAAATATGCCATTAAAGGCTTCCATCCCATTCTCTGCACAACTTCTTTCATTCCTCTTTCCAAATTAAGTTCTAGAATCGCAAAACCCAATCACCTATTTTAAAAATTCTCTCGGGCATTTTAACTACAAAGAGTGATTTTCCTTTCTTTTTCAATGGGCTGCTAGCCCAACATGAGTGACGAGGGGGTGTTCTTTTAGCGAGTGCGTGAGAGAATCAGGATACATTTTAATTCTTTTCTGGCCCAAAATGAACAATGCAGCCTCTTGATGTGTAAGTCTTTATTTTTTTAAGTGGAGATGAAAATGCCTGTCAAATTTACATCACAGAGTTGAAATGGTGATAAAATGAGAAGCAAATACAGTTTTTTCTGATTCTGTAAGGCTGTCTGGCCCCACTTTGTTCTGATATGGCATATTTTGCAAATAAGAATTTTGTTTCCAGAGCTTTTGGAAATTCTCTGTGGGTAGATGTTGGCAATTGTTGACATGGCATTAAGTTCTGTGAGTACAATGCCTTGCCTTCATTGTATGTTTCTTGTATTTTAGCACATGAAATAAGAATATGCTAGAGGTTTGTGTGCGTGTGGGTATCTGGGCAGAGGTGTGAGGTATGATTCAGTGTCTCCCAAAACACACTCAAAGCTCAAAACAATAGCCCTCTAATAAAGACAGCTTAACTTGAAGAGACAATGAAGAACAAATAATAAGTTAGAATATCGCAGATGTCATTCTTGATAGAAGATAGTGCTCTAGGCCCACTCATGATTAAAGATGTTTCAAGTTCTTTTTATGTTCCCAAAATACATGCGTTAGAGTGAAGGTGGGGGGAGGCAGGGGAGAATGTAAACACTGATAATAAGAAAACACAATGGTCTTACTTGTCAGGTTAAAAACACTTTTGATTATATGGACATATGATTTAGCACAGTGGTGTTTTAGACCTTTGAACAATACTATGTTTCCTACATGTATTTTCTTCCTTCCAAAGAATGAAAGACACTTGGTCAAAGACAAAGTGGATTAATGCTTGGTGTTTTTTAATTGATATGTCATTCACGTGCTATGACATTTACCCTTTCAAAGTGTACAATTCAATGAATCTCAGTATATTCACATAGTTATATGGCTACCAATACTCCCTAGTCCTTGGCAACCACTAATGTCCTTTTTATCTCTCTAGATTTGCCTATTCTGAAAATTTTGTGTAGACGGATTTAAAATATGTACCCTTTTGTGTCTGACTTCTTTCACTTTATGTTTTCTAGGTTTATTTCAGTTGTCACGTATATCATTATATCATTCCTTCTTACGACAAAATAATAGTCTATTGAATGCATATACCACACTTCATTTAGCTGTTCATCAGTTGATGGACATTTGTGTTGTTTCCACTATTTGCTATTATGAATAATGCTGCTATGGACACTTATATACAAGTGTTTGTGTTAACATTTTAAAAATTAATACTTTATTTTTTTAATTTTTAAAAAATTTATTTACTTTTGAGGGAGAGAGAGAGAGAGAGAGAAAGAGTGTGAGTTGGAGAGGGGCAGAGAGAGAGAGGGAGACACAGAATCCAAAGCAGGCTACAGTCTCTGAGCTGTCAGCACAGAGCCTGACATGGGGCTCAATCCCACGAGCTGTGAAGTCATGACCTGATCTGAAGTCGGATGCTTAACCGACTGAGCTACCCAGGTGCCCCTAGACTTTATTTTTTAGAGCAGTTTAAGGTTTACAGAAAGGTTGAGGTAAAAGTATGGAGAGTTCTTACATACACCCACTCCCCCCCTACTCACAGTTTTCCTTATTACTACCATTTTGCATTGGTATGGTTACATTGGTTACAACTGATGAACCAATATTGATACCTTATTGTTAACTATACTTCATAATTTACATTAAGGTTTATTTTTTTGTATGTTCTATAGGTTTTTCTAAATGCATGTCATGTATCCACTTTTAGAGTATCATACAAAATAATAGTCCTAAAAATCTCCTGTACTCCATGTCCTTCCTTCCCTTCCTCTCTTTCCCCTCTTCTTTCTCCTTCTCTCCTTACTTTTCCTTAAACTCCTGGCAACCATTAATCTATTTACATTTCTTGATGGTTTTGCCTTCTCTAGAATATCGTATAGTTGGAACCATATAGTCTTTAGTGTTCTCAAACTCCCTTCTTTCACTCAGCAGTATGCATTTAAATTTCCTCCATGTCTTTTCATGATTTGAGAGCTCATTTCCTTTTATCACTGAACGATATTTCTCTGTATAGCTATACCGCTATTCACTTATTGAAGAACATCTTAGTTACTTCCAATTTGGGGCAATTAGAAATAATCTGCTATAAACATTCATGTGCAGATTTTTATATGGTCATAGTTTTTCAACTCATTTGGATAAATAGGTAGGAGTGTGATTGCTGAATCATTGCGTAAGACTAGATTTAGCTTTGTAAGAAACTGCCAAATGCTTTTCTAAAGTAGCTGTATCGTTTTACATTCCTATCAGCAAAGAATGAAAGTTTGTGTTGCTTTATATCCTCACACATTATCGTCCACATTTTGGTTTTAGCTGTTCTAATAGGTGTGCAGGGGAATCTCAGTGTTTTAGTTTGCAATTCCCTAATGCTACGTGACGTTGGACTTATTTCTATATGGTTACTTACCACTTGTAAATGTTCTTTGGTGAGGTATCTGTTCAAGTCTTTTGCCCAGTTTTTAATTGGATTGTTTGTTTTCTTATTGTTGAGTTTTAATTGCGCACAGGATTTTAATTTTGGGGGGTGCATACTTACTAATGGAATCATGGGTCATATAGTAACTATGTTTAACTTTTTGAGGAACTGATAAACTGTATTTCAAAGGAGCTCTACCACTTTAACATTACCACAGACAATGTATAAAGATTCCAATTTCCCCACATCATTGACACTTGTTGTTTTTTATGATAGCCATCCTAGTGAGAGTGGCATGGTACTTCACTGTGGTTTTGATCTACATGTAGTCAGATCTTGTTTTTCCTTTTTTTTTAAAAATACATTTCACCAAACTGCCTTTTAATTAGAATGTTTGTTCCATTTACATTTAATGGAAATAATAATAAACTAAGATTTACATTTTCCATTTGGCTATTTATTTTATAGACCTTAATGTTTTTTTTTTTTGTTCTGCATTTTCTCTTGTACTATTTTATCGTGTTAGATTTTTCTAGTGTACCATTCTAATTCACTTGTCATTGATTTTAATTTTATTTTTACTTTTGTTTCTAATTATAATTTATTGTCAAGTTAGCTAATATACAGTGTATACAGTGTGCTGGATTCCAGAGTAGATTCCCATGATTCATTGCTTACATACAACAACCAGTGCTCATCCTACAAGTGCCCTCCTCAATGCCCATCACCCATTTCCCCTCTTCCCTATAAACCCTCAGTTGTTTCTCTGTACTTAAGAGTCTTTTATGATTTGCCTCCCCCTCTGTTTGAAACTATTTTTTCCTCTTTCCTTCCCCCATGGTCTTCTGTTAAGTTGCTCAAGATCATCATATGAGTGAAAACATATGATACCTGTCTTTCTCTGACTTATTTCACTTAGCATAATACCCTTCAGTTCCATCCACATTGTTGCAAATGGCAAGATTTGTCATTTATTTTATTAAATGTATTCTCATTTTCTTAATGTTTTCCCTAGAAATTAACATTAACCTATTAATTTATAACATTGCAGTCAGATTAATACAAACTTAATTTCAATCATATAAAAATCTTTGCTCCTATAGAGCTCCACCCTCTTCATCATTCTTGGTGCTATTACTGTCCTACAAATTATATCTTTTTACATTGTGTACCCATCTGTACAGATTTATAATTATGGTTTTAGGTAGTTTTCTTTTTGTCATATAAGGGAAAATATTACAAGTAAACACATACCTTTATAGCATCCTTTATGTTTATCTATGTAGTCACCTTTACTGGTGACTTTATTTCTTTATGTGGATTTAAGTTACCATGTAGTGTTCTTTCATTTCATTGGGAAGGACTCCCTTTAGTATTTATTGTAGAACAGGTCTAATGGCCAGTTCTCTCCATCTTTGTTTGCCTTGGAATGTCTTAATTTCTCCTTACTCTTTGAAGGATAATTTGCTGGATATAGATTTCTTGGTTCTCTAAAACTGCTAGTTCAGTTCTTGGTTGACAGTCTTTGTTTCAGCACTTTGAGTAAACCATCTCACTGCTTTATGGCCTCCATGATTTTTGATGAGAAATCAGTTATTAGTCTTATTGAGGATCTCTTGCATGTGATGGGTTCTCTCTTGGTCTTTCAAGATTCTCTTTTGTCTTTGGACTTGATAGTTTTATTATGAGGTACTGAAGAGTTGTTTGCTCTGGGTGAGCTCTAAGCTAGTTCAAATGAAAGCAAACCCTGTCAGAATGGCTTTCCAGGGAATGGGCAGACACATCAAATAATGACAACATTTCTCTGGGAGTTGGGCTTTGGAGTATATCCAACTTTGTTCTGTTACTTGCAGTGGCTGTTAAGATACTAGTTTTCATGTAAGGCTGTTGATTTCCAAAGCTGTCGCAAAGTTGAAAGGGGGGATAGAAATAGACCAAGTTAAAATGCTGTCGTTTCTCTGTTCCTACTGAGATTCTTGAGTTTATGTTCCCCAGATTGTTGCAAGCCTTTGGTTAATTTCCAGGGTTTTGAAACAGGTGATTTCCTTGACAATTTTTTTTCCAGTGCGCTCATTGGTTTTATGGAAGAAAGTGTTTTCTGAAATCTTTACTTCTCCATTCCCATTGACATCACCTCCTGATGCTTTAAGGAAGCTGTGCATATCCTCTTGAAACTTTTTTTTCCAGATGGGATATTGTCTGAGCAAAGGAAGGGGTATTATTCAGGATTATGTAATAGGTCAGTTTCCCAAGAAACAGAGCCTGAGATGAGAATCCCTTTGCAAGCAATTTATGAAGGAAATGCTCCCAGGAAAAACCAGTAAAGGCTGGAGGGAGGCAGACCAGACAAGGGAAGGAAGTCTAAGAAAGAGTATAATTTTAGAACAAGTTCAAACCTTAGCCCTATCCTTCAGAGGGTCTCTGAAATTTAAGTCATGTGTCATTGTTTGTATCTCCTTGGGACAAGTGAGGTCATTGTTGTGGGCTGAATTGTGTCACCCTTAAAATTTATATGTTGAAGTCATAACCTTTACCTCAGAAAGTGACTGTGTTTGGAGATAGGGTCCTTAAAGAGGTAATTAAGTTAAAATGAGGTCATATGGGCAAGCCCTGATTCAATATGACTGGTGTCCTTATAAAATGAGATTAGGACATAGGAACACACACAGGGAAGATTATGTAAAGACTCACGGAAGAGACAAGCCAAGGATATCACCTTAGAAGAACCAATCCAATGGGTACCTTGAGATTGTGAGAAAGTAAATTTCTGCTGTTGAAACCATTCAGTCTGATATTTTGTTATGACAGCCCTGGCAAACTAAGACCGTAGTTTTCATACTCCTACACCTGTCAGTCATTTGCCAGATCTTGCCTATGGGGGCTTCAGTTTCTTCGTGCCTATGTACAAAGCAGTTTTATAGTCAGAGGGCAGTCCTTCTAAGGAAAGTTGGAAGAGTTACCTTCAGAAACCAAAGTAAATAGAAGCCAGGAGAAGGAATCACAGCACTCATGAATGGAATCTGAGCAGGAATTGGACAATGTCCACCACACAGTTTTGGTTATAAACAAGAGAAATTAGTCCTTAGTGTTTTAAGCAAAAAGTAAGTGTGGTTGATTAATTAGGTCATACTTTCTAGGAATAATTTGTAGAGAAGAATTTCTAGGAGGTGTCAGGATCACCTAGCAATGGCCAGTGTTTCAAATCAACAGTCAAAACTGGTTAAGTGGAGATACCATGGCAGGCACTTTAATACTGGACATGAGGCATTAGCACAGAACTTTGCTTCACCTGCTGTCCCTGCAAACTGGGAGTAATTTAAGCCAGAAGGAAGGTGCTACCAGCTTCTCATTCAGTGTTTGGCTTTGATAGGCATGCTCTTAGTTATATTCAACTTGGAGAAGGCTGTGAATGGGAGACTTTTATACAGAAAGGTAACCTCGTGTTTTCGACCAGGATTGACAAAGTGAGGAATTTACCAAACCAGCAAGTTTATTCAGAGCTTCTGGGCATCCACAAGGTACGCTAAACATCCACTCGAAAAGGTTGTTTGAAGAAGAAGAGCTCTTATTTGATCAGAATTCAAAGGAAGGATTCAAGAGACAGTGTAGATCATTGTTGACTAGGATAGGATGATGGGTTAAAACTGTTAACTAAGAACCAGTAAGTTGTAAATGAAGGACGTCATCTGCTGTGCTCTTTGGCTCTTGCTGGAAAGAGCCACTGCAGTTTCCTTAAGTGACCAAGCTCCTCTTCACACATAGTTTTTGGGCATACTGTTTTATTTTCGCGAGAATTCTTTCAGTTTTGCCTTCTCCTCCCACCTTTCTCTAGATAAAAGCTTCTAGTCCTTCAGGCAATTCTTTGCATATCTTCAAAGATCATTTCTATTCTATATTTCTTATGGGAAAGTAGATGTCCTTTTCATACATTTCTCACTGGCTTTGGGCTGTTTTTTTGGTGCCTTACTGCTACAAAGTTTTTCCCCCATGCAATGACTGTATTGCTTTAGAATGGGAACATAGAGACCATATAAATATTTGTCTCCAGATGTTAGGAGGTGCTGTGGAGTGTGTGATTCCTGTCCACTTGAGTATAGCAGGCTATTCTCAGATCTAGACATTCTCAATTAAGAACTCTTCCTAGATCAGCCCCTTTCCTTTCCCGTCACCATTGACACCTGTCTCAAACTGTGCAGCAAAGACATTGTGAAAGGAATAGGAGAAATGAGTCTCTGATCCAGTACTCAATTCCAATTTAAAGGAATTGTGTCCTAAAAGTCTCATGATATCGCAACACTTTATACACAGAAGAAAAAATTTTAGGTGGAGCTATTGCTTTCGATATTTTAGAATTAATAGAGTCTCCCATTAGGAGATCACATTTCTATAAAACCTACCTCTCCAGGGAAAACATGAAGGCAAGATACAGTTCTGTTTTCTAGTGGTCCTATTTAACCAACAAATGTGAAGGATGTTTGTTGGCTTGTTGGTTTGTTTGCTTCTACACCTGGAGAAGACATGGAAAGATATACCAACTGAAGGATATTTGATTAGGTATCTTCATCATGTATGCAGGGTCATGAATTCCAGTTACGGTCTGTGTTTATAACACATCCTGGTAAGTTAGAGTTCTTTAACTCAGTAGATGTCCAGTGGATCAAGTCAGTAATGTAAACATGAGCCCACTGAATAAGAGGAATCTGAGATCAAAGGCATGTGTCCTGTTATTGGTAGAGGATTGAAATGGAGGAGAAGGCTGTCTAAGTATGTAGTAGCTGGGAAACATGGTGCTGATGTCTCAGAGTGATACAGATCGATTCCCAGTGTAAGGGGGCAACAAGGAAGAAGTGAGACACCCAGAGAAAGAGAAAATAAAGACCGTTATGTAAGCCCCGTTTGATATTCTATTTGATATCAAAACCCTCATTACATGGAGCATTACACGTGCTTGTGTTGCAGGACAGCCAGAGTTCTGAAAAAGCATAGCTTTATGAACGGTCATCTAAGGAGAGCTGTTCTCTGTGTTAGTCAGGATAGGTTAGGCTCTGCTATGGCAACAAACCCTAGAATATCTGTGGCTTCACATAGTAAAATATGACCACTCTCCCAAGTAGCTCTTTCAAGTGGTGACTCAGTGACCTAGAATGTTTCCGTATAGAGGTTATGTCCGGTGGAACAAAGAACTCCCAACATAACCACTGACGGAGGAGAGACGCTGGGGGAATATGAAGCATGCTTTAAATAATTTTTCTTTCTTCAAGCTACATATTATGGGCCAGAAGTCAGTGAGGAGGCCCCCGCCTAACTGTAATAGTGGCTAGTACTCTGCCTATGTGCTCTGGAAGAAGGCATGGGGTCATGATCTCTGCCACAGTGTTTAAGATTATGAGGGGAAAAAATGCTGTATTGGCATGTGGTGCGTATGTGAAAGAGCCTGGAAAGGGTTCATTGCCAAAATGAAGAAGGATCTTCTTGGTGATGGGAGGCAGATGGTTCAACTTCAAAAATCTATTAGCACTCGATGTTCTTAATAGAGTTATGAACTACTTGAACTAATAAACATCTCAGACCTCACATAGAGAAGAATGCATGAAGGGAAAAAAAAAGAATACTTTGGGCAGACACTATTAAAATTCCCTTGTCAACAACTAATGCATTTTTTCTATAGAATTTCCATCTAATGTTATCAACTTTGAACTCTGAGCTGAGGTTTTAGCCTCTGTATGGGGGTTCAACATACCTCCTAAGGTCATTTCCACTTCTGTCATTCAATGATGCCATGGTTTTCCATTTTGTTTTTGTTTTTGTTTTTGTTTTCACATTTGGTGGTAAATTTGGTATAAACTCTCATTGACAGGAGAATTTGTACTTGGGAAGAAAATTGTTGAGGGTTCAAACAAAAGACTGTTTTTCAGTCTCGTGTCTTATTCATCAGCATTAGATTTTTAAAGATTTCATTTGCCATCTGTTATTTTCTTTACACCAGTGATCATATATACATATTTTTTCCTCCTATTGAACTACTGATTTGTTTTCTGGAGTGACTTACTCGAAAGATGAAATTCGCATCCTGAGGGATCTACATACCCTGTGTGTAGTTTTATTCCTCTTTTCCTTTTCTTGCAACACTGTTACTCTCTCGGACTTAGAGTTTGTAAAATAAAGGCGGGATGTGGATTTTGCGTAAGTATGAATCAAAGGGATCATTCCATGAAATGGGAAGGTGGATGTTTAAACTGAAGTTTATAGCCTAGTCAGCGGATACATGAGTGTTCTCTGTTTCTGTTGTCAGTTCTGTGAACAGACATCGGTGGTTTTGGGATCAGATTCCACCTTTTATCACTTCTGTGACCTCTTGAAATAAGTAACTTGCCTCTCTGTGCATTAGCTTTCCTCATCAGTAAAATGGGGTTATTGTAGTATCTACCCAGTGGTAGTCGTAACGATCAAAAGAGGAAGTGCTAGACAAGTTTTTAACATAATGATTCTGGTACACAAAAGTCAGGTATTATTACGATGATAAACATACTTGATTAAATTGTCAAGTAATGGCATAATGTTAGCTTAGTTAATCTTATCATTTGTCAAACCCAATAAAAACATCGGCATTTTTATGGAGAATACGCCAAATTCTTCCACTGCAGTATCAATCTTAGCCCAAGCTTTCTGGGGCGAGGGTGGACTCTTCCTTTTGCTAGCAGAGGGAGTAGTAAGGACGCTTTTGTTACTCTTTTGCCAGGTCTGGTTATAAGGATGTTTACATGAAATTGTGTTTTGCATATGATCCTACATCTACTGTCCCAGACACATAATAAGTATGTAATAACTATATGATGAATAAACTAGTACATTTATACCCACTTAGAAAGAAGGAACTTGCTTCTGCAAGTATTTTCCCCTAGTATACAGTCATATTACCCGAATACTCATTATGTAAATGTAGAAAATCAGCATTCTTGGAACCATAGCTCACCCGTCTAGAAAGCATACCAATCAACTGCCATGCCAAACACTCCAAGAGAAGCCTCATTAAAGAAGGAAAAACAGTTGAAAAGATTGACTTCAAATGAGCAGAAGTTACCTACCTTCTAGTAGCATGAGGTGCTCCTTGGCTTATTGATAGCCATCTTTTCACCGTGTTTCTTCATAGCATCTTTCCTCAGTGCCTGTCCGTATCTAAATTTCCCGCTTTCTAATAAGGATATGGTCATATTGCTTTAGGGCTTACCTTAATGACTTCATTTCAACTTGATTACCTCTGTGAAGACCCTATTTCCAAATAAGTTCACATTCTGAAGTGCTGGGGGTTTAGGGTTTCAACACTATCTTTTGGGGGGGAACACTCACATGAAATCAACATGTATGTTTTATGGATGCTTATTGGATTAGAAGTGGTTTAATCCATATGGAACATGTTTGAAAAGTATAAAACGATTTTAATACATGCAGGGTATTATAATCGTTATTGTTGTCAGAAGAGGCAGTCAGTTATTTACAAGTGAACCTGAGCAGTGAATAGATTATTTACTACTTTAATTTAAACAAAATGCACTCAGTAAATGGCTCTTTCGTCTTTAGGCTACTATTAAATCTTTGCCTCAGTTTTTCTGCTGAGGGAAAGCTTTGTAATTCTGTTTTCAATAAAGAATAATCAGTCCTGAAAACAGTAGTCACTTAGAGTTAATGAAATCTAAATGGAATGAACTCATTTTGCCTTTGTTAAGTTAGGGGTGTATTCACATGTTGTGCCCCAGTCCCCACTGTGATTCATTGTATTGTTTTGCCCATCTTGGTAAAGAGATGACCAGTCTCTCATAAACTTCAGAAATCAGAAAAATGACCAAAATGAATATCTTCATCTTATTTCATTATGATAGGCTTGAAACAGAACCTTGAAAAGCCTCAAAAATTACAGTTCTTGATTCTCATTCTGTAACATAGTGAGCACAAGTATTAGATCTGCAAGCCTGGTTTTTCCCTAATCAAATCAAAGTCGGGGAGGGGGAGAAGTCTCCGGATGGGAATGAAATCCCCAACAGTGCTTACAGCTGTGGCTGCATCAGTGGGTGACTTATAACGTTAGAAGAACACTGAGGCTTTTGAAGCAAAAAAACAAAACCAAAAAACACCCAAGTAGACACTGGAGTCTACATTGGTGATCCCAGCGCAGGCTGTATCCCAACCCCATGGTGGTGGTCACATGGGGTGAGAGATGAATAGGTGATGATAAGGCTTAAGAACTCAGAAAACCCCATTAAGAAAGCCCTTTCTATTCCTGGTTTGAACTAACCCACAGGATTGAGACCTTAGCTCAGATAACTCCTACATGGCCATCTGGTAGTTAATTTTTCACCACCTTCCTACACGGTGTCAGTTGGACAGTATTTGAAGAATATGGCACAAAGGCAGTGGTCTTGGAGCTGTTCTATATCGGCCCTTCTCTCCAGTCTCCTGGATGCTAGAGCTGTTAACAAAATAGCAGCTGTGTAGAATCGGAAAGTGGCAGTGCTGATGGAGCTTTTATATTAATGACATCCAAGAGCATATTGAAGCCATCTTTCCACCTGGCCGCTCTGCACCTGAGGGTCACTCCGAATCCTCTGCTCTCTAAGAAGGAATGCAGTTTGGCTCACAGATCAGTAAAAAACACCAATTCATTTTCTCCTACCAACACTCTGGTCAGAACCGGAAGTATGCTGTTATTATATTGATTTGGTGGTGTTGCTTTCTAGAGCCAACTCTTTGGAACTGTATTTTATAAAGTAATATGTGGGTGGTCCTTGAGTCTCTATGCGTGACTTTTTTGTGTATTCTCTCTGCAAGAGCAGAGAGATTTTAATAGATAATAGGGAATTAAATAGAAACATCATCTAATAAGTATGATGTGTGCTGTCACTGTTAATTCAAACATAATGAACAATGACTGAATAATAATGGTTGCATACAGAGGTCTGCCATATGCTCCTTCTGGATGGTTGTTGCAGGATGCTGCCTTAAATATGGATGCCATGAGCTAGCCAACAGCACTCCAAATAATCAGATTTTCTGCTGCTCTCAGACTCTCGTTGGGATTTTAGCTTTTTCAGTTAGTTGAATCATAAAAATGGAATCAGATCCTAAAGGGTTTTATAGATGTGTAGGCAGTGGGACAAGGAAGGAGGGGGAAGATAAGGAAACAGGAAAGGAGGACAACAGAGGGAAGAGAATGAAACCCTAATGTTTTTCTTCCCTAGAAGCATCTTCTGAATTACAAAGAATCTGTTTACCACTCCTTCTCTCCCCCAATCTGAAGATAAATTAACTTCTGCTTAATAGAAAGCTGGCATGCTAAGTGCACACAGTATGTTTAAATGGGCATTTCTTTCTGTGTCACATTCTAATGTCTAATTAAAGTCCAAGTTACAATGTATTCTGATATGTAAGTAAAGCTAGATTGATCCTTCTATGGTATTCTGTGAAATTAGTTGATGTAATTAGTGTGAATAAACTGATGGGCTACAGAATTTGTTCTTACCTGCTCCAGACGACTGGATGCCTCACCTGCGGGAGGCAGAGGGGAAAGTCCTATTTTGAAGTAGAAAGGGCCTCACATCGTGTAGGTTGAAGTGCCAACTTTATGACTTACGGTCTTGAGCAAGACCCTGAAGCTCTCAGAAACTTACTTTTTCTTACTCATCGGTATGGTGGGGACTGGCTGAGAATTCGATGAGTTTACATAAGTTAAAGCACTTTGTGAACTGTAAGATGTTAGACCCTGCTACTCAAAGAATGTCTTGTGGACCAGCAGCATGGGCATCACCTGGGAGCCCATGAGAATTGCAGAATCTCAGGCCCAACCCCAGATCTACTGAATTAGCATCTGCAGCTCAACAATATCCCCAGGTGATTTACATGCACATTAGAATCTGAGAACTACTTTGCCTTGCGTATATTAAGTTTGAGTGTATTGTAAAAAATATTATTCCAAAATAATAAAACTCTAAAAAACATAAACTGTTTGTTAGATATGATCTTATAATTTTTTGAGAGAGGAGATTAATGACAGCCTCACAGAAAAAAATAGTTTTAACTAAAAACAATTGAAAAAATCCAAAAATAATGCCCACATATCTCTGCAAGGCATGTCGTATGATACATAAACAGCAAGTTCAAACCAATCCACCTTTTATTGTAACGTTTCTGTAGCATGAACATCATTGATTAGTATGTCTGTGAATGTTCACAATGATCTAAGGATTTTTTATATTACTATCATGGTGTTAAGAAGGAAATGCATTGATAGATTCATAAAAGATTTTCATCCACAAGTGTTACAATATATTCTTCCATTGTATCCAATAACTAGAAGACTTAAACTTTAATCGTTGCAAGTTCTGGTAATTCATGCCTTTTATTGCACTTTCTCTTTGTTGCAACAGTGGCAGCAACATCACTGTCCTATATTGGTAGGATATGATTGAACTGTCATGGAAAATTTCAATTCCAGGGGCTTTGGGTGGCTCAGTCGATTAAGCGTCCAACTTCGGCTCAGGTCGTGATCTCACAGTTCGTGAGTTCCGGCCCCGCGTCGGACTCTGTGCTGACAGCTCAGAGTCTGGATCCTGCTTTGGATTCTGTGTCTCCCTCCCTCCCTCCCTCCCTCCCTCTCTCTCTCTCTCTCTCTCTCTCTCTCTCTGCCCCTCCCCTGCACGCACGCGCGCTCTCTCTCTCTGTCAAAAATAAACATTAAAAAAAAGAAAAAGAAAATTTCAATTCCAAACAGAAATAGATGCTGAAATTTCCATTCGTCTTGCAAACAAGACTGTTGAATCAGAGGAAAGGAAGGAGAATGATAGGAGATATTCTCTGATTAATTTTTTTAATCATGAGAAGTTTGGGGAAAATATAAGCTGTTTATTTCATACATCACTTTGATATCTACTCCCTATGGACTGAAACTCTGTATTTTAACCGGTTTTGAGTGGTATGGTGAATGTGTGTTAATGGCACACAATCTGAGATAAGTAAGATTTGAAAGTAACCTGCTTAACAAAAAAGTAGCAGACTTTGTCATTTTTAATCATTGACTTAGGTGAATCATTTTTTTTTAATATTTTAAATTTTTAAATCTTTTAAAAAAGACTGAAATTCAAGTGTGATTCACATACTGCATTTATAAAACAAAGTCTGTATCACAGACTTACCAACTATCATGTCATTTCCTTATGGGAGAAAGACACACCCAAAACTTTGAGATTTGAAATCACTGGTTTAATCAAGTTTACGATATGACTAAAAATTTGATTCCTTTTAGTGTTTTGATACCCACTGTATGAACTTCCTGTATATAGAATAGATAGTTCCTTGCCTTTCTCTTTCTTCCTCAAACACCGCTGTGACCAGGGGCCATTAGAAATGCCTTCAGAGGCAAGTAATAGAACAGAGACTTAGGGAAAAGGATATTTAATTATCTCACAAAGCCCAAGAAGTTCAAAAGTGGCCAGTTTGGTTGGTGCAGTCGCTCATGATGTCATCAAGGACTCAGGCTCTTTCTAACTCCACTTAGCTGTTCTTAGTAAGTTGATGATGGATGTCTTCTATCAGTCATGAAATATCTATCTCTGTTCTGAGCACTGTATCTTCACAGCAGCAGTCTTAGCTGAAGAAAGTTAGCAAGTGACCAAAAGATCTCGCCTCACTACCTCTGCTTTTATCAGGTAGGAAAATCTTTACCAGATGCCATTCAATAAACATTTCATCACTCCTCATTGTCCCCCTGGTGGTCATTGCTGTTTTTTGCTTCAAGCAAGGAAGGGAGGAAGAAAAGTGTCTGGCTTTTTTAGTTTCATTAGTAGAAGGCAAGTGAGAGAGAAGGAGTTGGGGAATGGTTGATGGATGGGTTGCTGACAATGTCTGACACATCCTACAAAGCAATAAAAGTGGCTTGTTTCAGAGGTTTCCTAGGTATTGTCTACATGTCGAACACTAGTGTGCATATGGATCACTTAGAGGTTTTGCTGAAACCCAGGTTATAATACGGTAGGTCTAAGGTGGGGCATGAGAGTTTGCATCCCCCTAAAGGCTCTCAGGTGACGTCAGTGCTGCCAGACCATGGGCCACAATTTGAGTAGCAGAGTTTTATACATGTCTGGTCTATTGCACCTTTTTCTTCTCCCTAATCTTATCCTTTAATTTATTTCTTGTGTCATTTTCTGTGTACAGTTCAGTTTGTTCTTTATCTCTTCTTTTTTCTCACTTGTCCCTACAGGCACTTTTAATGAGATAATGTACATATGGAAAGTGTTGACCACAAACAAATACTGGCTGCAACCCCTTTAACCTTCCCTTCTCTATTCCTGATTATTTAATTGATGAAAAATTGTTTACTCTCTTCTTCTCCCTCTTTTAAAA
This sequence comes from Panthera uncia, assembly GCF_023721935.1. Taxonomy (NCBI): domain Eukaryota; kingdom Metazoa; phylum Chordata; class Mammalia; order Carnivora; family Felidae; genus Panthera; species Panthera uncia. The sequence goes on from NC_064810.1 coordinate 141,961,765, forward strand.
TTCAGTTTCTGAAGGCAGACTACAAATACCTAAACTGATATATGCACATTTGGTGGCAGTGATCTCCTCGTATCAAGGAAAAGAAGGACTATGTTGTGACTCAAAACCAAATTATAATATAGAATGACTTGTTAGCCACCTAATACTAATGAGAAGGTGAAGAATATGTTTAACAAATTGTCACAGAATTCCCTATTTAGATGGACGCCTCCTTGTCTAATTAAACTTGTTATTCCTTTACTACAGCATTCACAGGATATAAAGCACTATCTCTCAGGCAATGCTATTGTTTGCCAGTTCTGTTTACTTATAAGTGTGCAGTAGATTTATTCACAACTGTTGCACTGTCAGTTTGCACGATTTCAGTTAATTGAAGGCTCCATAGACTGTTACGGATTCACCTGGAAATCATTTGTGATCATGATTTTATTGGAAAATACATTTTGATCTCCATTCCATCAGTTTACATATATACTTGCAAATGAGCTGTCTTTTCACTGGTCAAAGAGAACTTATATCCTACAAGTCACACTGTCAAGTAGGGCTTTCTGTGATGAGAGGAACGTTCCACATCGGCACCACCCAATGTGGTAGCCACCGGACAGGTATGCACTTGACTTATGCCTAGTCCAACCGAAGAACTGATTTTTCAATACTATTTCATTTTCATTAATTTATCTTTAACTAGCCATTTGTGGCTCGTGGCTGCCATCTTGGAGAGACCTCTTTAGAGACACTGAAAGGCTGTTGGTTTTGTTAGTCTGTTTCACCATTGTTAATGATTGGTTCTGGAGGTTACCACTTCCTTCTTCTACACAAGCATTATCTAAGAGCCCACTTAACTTTTTTTAGAAATAGAATTGTGCACTACAAAAGGGCCAAACTACTAATTTTAGATGTGGATATAGAAAAAAAAAACAAAAACAGAAAACCTCCCCAAAAAACACATAATGAACATTTTGGGTACAAGAAGACCCAGACATTGATTAACATTTTCTGACAGGAAAAAAAAAAGAATAAGAGATCATAATAATTACTTGAATAGTAATTCTCCTTTTCAGGTTGAAGACTCATTGACTTTAAAGTTTTATGTCCATGTGAGTGAAAATTATTCCCATGTTACTAATACAGTCATCATCTAATTATTCACGTCCATGTCATGGATTATCGACATGAGTTTTCATTGCTGTCATTAACTCACTCATTTATTATGCATCCTACACCAACTTGCAAAAGGAATTGGAGATGATTCATTCATGTCATCAGTTTGCTTAATCCAGTATTTGTCTAGATATTTAGAAAACTTGAATATGGCTTCTTGCAAAGTAAAAATGCTCAGCTATAAAGAATGAGTATTTATATGTTAATATCACACCTGTCCTCATCTTATTTTTCTTATTCATAGTTTCACATGATCATATTTTGATACTTAATCTTTCATCTTATGTATACCATAAACTACCTGAGACTCCTTTGGAATAAGGATGGATAAAAATCTACAATTAAAAGTTAAAGTTTAGATAAGTACTATAGTTTACTTGAAGGCCTAGAAATGTATGTATTTGTAATCTTCTAGGATGAGTTTTGAAAATATGCATCAAAATAATTTTACGTAATTTATTTTTGAGATTATACGTGTGTGTGATAGTATTATAATCCCCCTTTTCAGTGAAGAAACTGAGGCACAAAGAAGTTAAGAAACTTGCTCAAAGTTGCACATCTAGTCACTGGCACAAGGGGAATGCAACCTCCAGTCAATCATGCCTGGGCCTTGCCTCTTAACCACTATACTATTGGAATCAGAATGTTTTTTTTTCCCCCTGAGTGACACTGTTTTATGGCATTCGATAATTGTAAAAGGCCTTGTTACCACTGTTTTTACTTTCTTGTATGTCATACTAGGCCTTGGGTCAGATGTCATACTGCCCTCCAGAATAGGCCACCTTGTACAGAATCCAGGCCCTTTATGGCCCCGTGTTTCTCTTGAATTAGAATTTTCATTAATTGATAACCTTTAAAGGACAGCATCTCTTTGAGCTAATGCAACCAGGAAATTAATTTCACATGCTTGCAGCACTGTGTCACTGAGGCCATAGAGTCCTAACAAAGGTTAGGAAGTGCAAACGGTGACTCTCAGCGTGAATTTTCCTGCACCGCAAACATGTAAAAATTTAGAGACTCAGTGAAGCACATGCTGTTTATTTTTGTTTTAATATATATTCTCCTATGAACAAGCCAGGAGCCCAGGAGCATCTGCCTTATTTTACTGTGGTACATGTTTTATTTGACACTTCAATATTGCCTTTGGTATTGTTGTCTAATGCACTTCATTATCTTCAAGTGTATTATTTCCTGGGTTTGACAGCACATTGGGCCCTGTGTCGTGTAGAAGAAGAGAAAGCTCCCTCCTGAGTGCACGCGGTTGTCCTCCCTCAGCTCTGCTCGGGTGTGCTCAGCGCAGGGCACCACTGGGCAGGAGAGCACATGCAGGGGCCAGAGACAGAGGATGAGGGAGTCTACGTGTGCCTTGTGTCAGTAACATCTCCACTGGGGTTCTCCTTGAGCATCTCAGAAGCCTCGTGAAGAAGAGCTCCTCCCCCCGCCCTCCTCCTCCTCCTCATGGTGATTTGTATCGTGTAGGGGTAGTCATCAAAAGAGTGGGCTCTCTGTTCTGACTGCTTTTGCTCACACCCCAGCTCCTTCACATATTTATTCATTTTACTTGTATATGAAGGTGCACGTGTTGGAACTGGCTTGTAAGAGCTGAGTTTGCGTATCTCTTTCAATTTCACATTTAGTGAGGTCAGGTGAGAGGCTTAAAGGTGGGCATGACTGGGGTACCTGCATAATGGAGGATGGCAGATTCTACAAATTGTGAGATCTTCCTTCTCCTCTTCCCCCCTCCCTTGAAATTCGGCTAACCAACACACTACACGATATAACATACATTACGCTAGTTGCAGAAAGCACACTCTAAGTATACAACTTTTTGACTTTATGTGTACAGCACTACACAGGTCAGGATATAGAGGAGACTCCAAAAATGTTCCCTCATGCCCCTTCCTGTCAAAACCCTTCCCACATGAAGTGATCAGTATTTTGACTTCTATGACCACCAGTCACCTTTGCCTTTTCTTAGTATATATATGTATACATACATACATGCATACACACACACACACACACACAAGGAATCAACACATCCCTTTCGAATCTGACTTGCTTTTGTTCAAGAATATGTCCAAGGAAGTTGCACATGTTTCTGTGTGGACCCGTGCTTTACCTACTTTTGGTTTTGGCATCGAGTTGTACTGGCTAATACGTTATATGGTCATCTGTAGCTCCATGTGGTCACTGAATAATTGAAATATGTCTAGTGCAGTTGAAAAAAGTTTCACTTGAGATGTGCTTTACTTGTAAAATATATTTTAGATTTTTAAGGCTTGTAATAAAAAAAAATGTCTCCTAGCTTCTGGTGGTTGTTGGCAGTCCTTGGTATTCCTTGACTTGTAGGTGCATCACTATTTTATTTTCTGTGTTTAGAATTTGTTTGTTTCTTTTTCATAGATTCCAGTTCTCCAGTGAAATTTTTGACCTTAACATTGATTTTTGTGACAATTAATTATTTTACCATCAGATCTGTGTTTTCTGGTATTCATATCTTTTTCTGTGTCTGTGTGCTTTGCTCCTGGTCTCATTGTTTTAATAGTTGGTACTGGTTTGTTGAATATTTAGCACATGTTTGAAATACTGTGGAGGCTCAGGATGTTATCCTTTTACTTAGATGATACTTTGATGTGAGCACAGGGACATCACCTTAGCTAGGGACTGAGCAGGCTCAAGGCTGGGTTGTAGTTTTTATATGACTCGGTCTACCTTTGCTTCAGACCCTCCTATCTTTTAGCCCTTCAGGTATTCTTCCACCTAGAACCTGAGTTCTTTGGGTCTTTTTCCTTTGGTAATTTGTAAAGTCCATGGTCATCTCTCTAGCGTTTTTCTATTAATCACTCCTCTGTGCTTTTCAGCTCTTGTCTTTCTTTCTATTTGGCTTCTTGGTATTTTTGTCCAGCACAGCTTAAGAATCAGTAAATACCTCCAGGGCAAACCTTGTGCTGAGAGTTGGGATCACTTCTCCTTAGACGCCTGGCCTCTCAACCTCTTCTAATTTGGCAGCTCCAAATGTCATTTTTGTCTCGGCAGCACCATGAGGTTGTCAAAAGCTCTGCTGGCTTCTCTGCCATTTAGTGGCTGACATCTGCCAGCCTTATTAGCTTCTCATTCGGTACCAGGAATTGGCAAACAACCCAGGGGGGGAAGCAGTGTGTAGAAAGTTGGGTTCAGCTCAATGATCTTTCTTTCCAGTATCTCGGCCTCTGCAGTCCTGGCTTTCTGGCAGGTTCCATTACCTACAGACAGATGTTTTGGTATGTTATCTGCCTTTCCTAGTTCTCATTGGGAGCCTTGTTCTTCATTCTACTTCATCAAAAGCAGAAGTTGCAAATTAGCATTTTAAGCAGAACCCAGAGAGACAGTTTTATTAAAATTCAATTTCAATCACAAACATCATATTCTGTTCTTTCCTTCACCGAAACCCCTAAATTATATGCTTAGAAATATAAATAGGAAACTCTCCTAGGCCATCAGCCCAACAATAACTATTAAAAGAGTACACTGTAATGTATAATGAAAACCAATTTCCAATGCATTCTTAGAAACAAAATCTGTGTTCTAGGGTAAGTCGTGTTTGGCTTGACTCTCTGATACCTTCTCTTATACACAGATTTCACTTCCTACCTGGGCCCCCTAACCTGGACTGGGTTTTAAAGTCCTGATGCTGATTCATTCTCTGACCTCTAATCTCTGGGCCTAACTCCTGGTCATTGAACTCAACTTCATTATCCGACGGTATTCTATCCTCCTCGTTGCCTCTACTGTTGCCATGCTGACTGGCCAGGTTAGGGTATCGTCTTTAACTTATCATAGGATTCTCCTCTGATTGCTCCACTAAGTGGTCTAGTCTAGTCTAACTTTGACCAGAACCGTCTTATCCTGCCGTAGCCCAGTCTGTGACAATACAGTAAGCTTTTGAGAGCTGCATTTCATAGTTTGTTGCAGGTGACACACAAGTTTCAAAGTGTGTGTTAAGTTGGATCCATTGGAGGTGGCTACCTCGGTTGCTGAAAGAGGGCTGTTATAGCTCATGGCCATATGTGACTCAAATAGGTAAGGGACTATACATGTTACACTCATGATACTTTGGATAATACATGTTCCCTTTAGATCTCATCTTAGGAAAGGAGGAAGAAAAATGTTGTGTTGCTTATCTAGTATATGCTACATGTTTCTGTATGTTTTACCCCACTGCTTTCAGGTAATGGAATATCCCAGGATGTTTGATATCTTATCAGCAGAAAACCTAATTAGCAAATATTCTTCTTGGATTGGACCTGAAAACAGTTTAATAGCAAATGAATATTTATATTACTATAGTTGATTAACATAAATGCCTACTGATTTTCATAGTCATGTATAAATGCTTTTTATAACCAAATGTCACATTTATTGAGGTATAATTTACATTTAGTATATGCAAAAATATTAAGTATGCAGGTTGGTTAATTTTGACAAATGAATACACCAATGTGACCCATCTCTGTCAAGATAGAAAACATTTACATCACCCCAGAATGTTTCCTTGTGCCCTTTGAGTCAAGTACCCTGCCAAAAACAAACACTGATCTTACTTCTATGAAAGTAAGTTTTGTCTCTTCTAAAACTTTATAGAAGTATCATCATACATTATATACTATTTTGTTTCTAGAGTCTTTATGTCAGAATAATGTTAGTTTTAATTCCTTATTATTACTAAGTAGTCCATGATAAGAATATACTGTTAATTTCCTGTTCACTTGTTAATAGGTACTTGAGCTATTCCATATTTGGGTTATTATGAATAAATCTTTGATAAAGATTTGTGTATGAGGCTTTTTGTGGATATAGGTTCTCATTTTTCTTGAATAAAATACCTAAGAATAAGATCCCTGGGTTGCATTCATATTATAGGAGTCCCAGAGTAAGAAGGAGAGAGAAAAGGGGACAGAAAATGTATTTCAAGAAATAATAGCAGGAAACTACCCTAATCTGGGGTAGGAAATAGACATTCAGATCTAGGAGGCAGAGAGGACTATCAAAATCAACAAAAGCAGGCAAACATCAAGACATATTGTAATTAAATTTGCACAAAATAGTGATAAATAAAAAAATCTTAAAAGCAGCAAAAGAAGTCCTTAACTTGTTTACAAGAGAGAACCCATATGGCTACCTGGAGTTTTCTCAGTAGAAACTTGTCAAGCCAGAAGGGAATGACATGATATATTCAAAGTGCTGCATGGGAATAATCTGCAGGCAAGAATACTCTATCCAGTAAGGCTATCTTTCAGAATACAAGAACAGAGAAAGAATTTCCCAGATAAACAAAACTAAAGGAGTTTGTGACCACTAAACCAGCCCTGCAAGAAATGTTAAAGGGGACTCTGAATGCAAAGGAGAAACCAAAAGTGACAAAGACAAAAAAGGACCAGAGAAACTCTCCAGAAACAATGAGAAAACAAATAATAAAATGGCAATAAATACATATCTATCAATAATTACTTTGAATGTAAATGAACTAAACATTCCAATCAAAAGACCTAGGATGTCAGAATGAATTAAAAAATAAGAGCTGTCTATATGCTACCTATAAGAGACTCATTTTAGGTCTCAAGAAGCCTGCAGATTGAAAGTGGAGAGAGGAAAAGAAACAAAGAACAAGCAAATGTATGTCAAAAGAAAGCTGGAGTAGCAATACCAGTATTGGACAAACTAGACTTTAAAACAAAAACTGTAAAAAGAGACAAAGAAGGGCATTATATAATCATAAAGGGGATAATCCAACAAGAAGATATAACAGTTGCAAATATTTATGCACCCAACGTGGTACCCTAAATAATAAAACAATTAATAAAAAACATAAAGGAACTAATTGATAATACAATAATAGTAGGGGACTTGAACACCCCACTTACATCACTGGGCAGATCATCTAAACCGAAAATCAACAAGGAAACAATGGCTTTGAATGACACCCTGGACCAGATGAACTTAACGTATATATATAGAACTTTCCATCCTGAAATAGCATAATACACATTCTGTTTAAATGCATATGGAACATTCTCCCAAATAGATCACATAATAAGTCACAAAACTGGCCTCAACCAATGCAAAACAGATTGAAATCATATCCTGTACCTTTTCTGACGACAACAGCATGAAACTAGAAGTCATCCATAAGAAGAAAATATGACCGCAAATACATGGAATGTAAATAATATGCTGCTAAACAATGAATGGGTCAAGAAGGATATCAAAGATACAAAATACATGGAAACAAATGAAAATGAAAACAAAATGGTCTAAAACCTTTGGGATGCAGTGCAAATGGTCCTATGAGGAAAGTATATAGCAATACAGGGCTACCTCCAGAAGCAAGAAAAAGCTCAAAAGAATAACCTAACCTTACACCTAAAGAAAACAGGAAATGAAGTCTGAAGCCAGCAGAAGGAAGGAAATAATAAAGATTAGAGCAGAAATAAATGACACAGAAACAAACAAAAAAAATCCAAAACGCAGTAGAAGAGATCAATGAAACTAGGAACTGGTTCTTTGAAAAAAATAATAAAATTGATAAGCCCCTACCCACACTTATCAAAAAGAAAACAGAAAGGACCCACATAAATAAATTCACAAATGAGAGAGGAGAAATAATGACCAGTACCACAGAAATGCAAGCAATTATAAGAAAATATTATGAAAAACTATATGCATTCTATGCATCTATAGAAAAGATGTAGATTTAACTTTTTAAGAAGTGCCTATAGTAATAATTCTCTACGTCTTGAAGTCTATTTTATCTCCTATTCATATAGGCTATTATTCTTATAGTAATACTGTAGTATATCTTTTATATTCTATTTTGAAACCTGACTGTATCTTTAAAGGGTGTTTCTTTATATATATATCTTTATACTCCAGTATATCAGTTTAATTAGAGTGGTTACTCCACTTTAATTCAGTCTAATCATTAATATGTTTTGGCTTAAGTCTGCCATTTTGGTGTCTGGATTATACTTATTCTATCTGCTTTTTACTACTTTCTTGCTTTTCCAGAGGGAATCAAGTAAGTTTTCATATTCCATTTTATCTCCTTTATTGACTTTTGGTTATGTATCTCTTTTTTTGTTAGTGGTTGTCCTGGAACAGGGGTCAGCAAACTATATTCTGTAGGCCAATCCAGGACATGTTTTTGTAAATAAAGTTTTACTGGAACAGAGTCATGTTTATTCATTTACTTATTATATATGGCTGCTTTTTCAATAGTAGAATTTAGCAGTTGTGACAGAGATCATAGGGCCTTTAGAGACTAAAATATTTACTATTGGCCCTTTACAAATAAAGTTTGCCAATCCCTGCTCTAGAGATGAAAAGTATGCATCTTGAACTTATCGTAGTCTACCTTGGTAAGCATTCTACTCCACGAGCAATATAAGGACTTACAGTAGTAAATTTCCAATTACCACACTTCTACACTTTGCGTTCTTGTTGTCACATATGCTATATACCCTACAATAATTTTAATAATTGTACTTTATATAGCCCATAGTTTGTTTTATTTTTGAAGATTTAATCTTATACTGCACATCTTCTGGAGATGAATTCCTTCAGCTTTTGTCTGTCAGATATGTATTTCTCCATTTTAACTTTTTATTTATTTTTATTTTTAGTTTTTTAAAGTGTATTTATTTTGAGAGAGAAAGAATGCACAAGTTGGGGAGAGGCAGGGAGACAGAGGGAGAGGGAGAATCCCAAGCAGGCTCCGCACCATTAGCACAGAGCGTGATGTGGGGCTTGAACTCATGAACCATGAGATCATGACCTGAGCTGAGGTCAAGAGTCAGACACTTAACTGACTGTGTCACCAGGCACCCCTCTCCATTGTTTTGAAGGTATTATTGATGACATGGGAAAAGCCAAACAGAATGTTTAAGTTAGAACTCATTAGGAAAGATGATGCCTGAGTAGATTGTTTACTTTTGTTGGTAAAAATTAACTGGTTTATTTTTTTTAAATTTTTATTGAATTATCACTGACATATTAGTTTCTGGTGTCCAGTATAATGATTTGATGTATATATCATATGATACATATCTTATAGATATAAGTCTAGTTAACATCCATCACTACACATAATTATAATTTTTTTCTTTTTTTAAGAACTTTTCAGATTTATTTTCTTAGCAACTTACAAATATACTATACAGTATTATTAACTATAGTTAACCATACTATACATTGCATCCCCAGACTTATTTTATAACTGAATGTTTATACCTGTTGTCCATCATCACTCATTTTGCTCCCACCCCCACCTCTAGCAACTACCAATCTGTTCTATGTATTTATGAGTTCATTTAAAAAAAGAATTCTCACATAAAACTGAGATCATATGGTATTTGTCTTTCTATGTCTGACTTATTTCACTTAGCATATCCCCTCAAGTTCCACCCATGTTATAGTACACAACAGGATTTCCTTCTTTACATAGCTGAATAATACTCCCTTTTCATTATCCATTCATCCACTGATGACAATTAGGTTCCATGCCTTGACTACTGTAAATATGCTACAGTGAACATAGGGATGCAGATATCTTTTTTAGTTAGTGTTTTTAGATAGTGTTTTAGTTAGTTAGATAACTTTTTTGAGTTAGTGTTTTTGTTTCTGTCAGATAAATACTCAGAAATGGAATATTAGATTATGTGGTATTTTTATTTTTTGAGGAAACTTCATACCATTTTCCCTAGTGGTTGCACCAGTTTCCATTTCCATTTCCTTCATTTTTGAGAGGCATTTCACTGGATATAGAATTCTAGGTTAACATTTTTTTCTTTCAATATTTTAAAGATGTCTTCTCATTATCTTCTTGCCTCGGTAGTTTCTGATGAGAAATCAGCCATTACTTATCATTGTTGTCTACATGTATTATGTCTGTGCTTCTCTGTCCACTTTCTAGATTTTCCTTAGGGTTGACTTTGATCTGAGTTTCTTTGCCTCTGTGTGATTTACTTTATATTTATTCTGCTTGCTGTCATTCAGCTCATTGTATCTGTGGATTTCAATATCTTTCATTAGTTTTGGAAAATTCATTATTGTATTTAAAATAGGTCTTCTTTTTCATTCTTTTCCTTTTCTCCTTTTGAGACTCCAATTATGCACATGTTGTTTGATATTGTCTCATGGGTCTCAAGTACTGTTTGTAGGTTTTACTCTTTATTTTCTCTTTGTACTGGACTTCTCTTGAAAAGTTTTTAGGGTGACAGATTTTTTTTTCTTTCGGCCGGCTGTGTCCAGTCTGCTGGTAATCCCATCTAAATAATTTCTCTGGTTTTATATTTTTTATTTCTCACATTTATATTAGGCTCATTTTTATAGTTTTCATCTTTTAATCTTCCCATCTACTTATGTATGTTGTCTACATTTTCCCCTACATATTTGACCATTATAGTTCTTTTAAAGTTCCTATTGGATAATTTCAACATATAAGCTATTTGCAGTCTGGTTCTATTAACTATTTTTTTCCCCCTCAATCATGGTTTCTATTTTCTTGCCTTTTCATGACTCTCCTGCATTTTACTGCTTTCTGAACAGTGTATATAAACCTAAAAAGTAGAAACTGAAGAAAATACGTAAACCCAGAACAGCCCCGTGGCTCCTCTTCTGTCAAGCCGTGGTGTGTGTATTTGCATGTGGGGGTGAATGATAGGGTGAGTCAATTTAGTCATCAGTTGAGCTGTGTCTGGGCTTTGTTATTCACCACAGGTTTGTTTCAATTCTGTTCTGCCAGAATTTAGTAGGTCATGCGTATGTACACTGTGTGACCAACTGTGTCTCCCCAAATCCTTAGTAGCATATGGCTAAAACTGGGTACAGTTGTGGGGTTTTCTCCCCTACTTTTCATACTTCAGCAGATCCCAGTGCATTTTCACCTCAAGTGATTCTCTGTTAGCCTCTTTCAGCAGCAGACAGCCACTGCTTGTTATTTATGGAGGGTCCAGTGTCAGTGTGGTGTGCCTTTTAAGTCCTCCTACATACGCCCTTCTATTCGAACAGTTCTAGTGGGTGTATGTGTGCAAAGGGGCTCTCTCAGCTGTACGTTTTCTTTTCCAGGGGTGGACAACTGTGGCACTCAGTTGTCAGGCCCAATTTGCCTGGAACATTTCCCTCACTTCTCTTGAGCCGCCCTGAGACTTCACTATCATTCTCAGTTCTCCTGCCCTGTCCCCATCCTTTGTCATGAACACTCAGAAAGGCCTGTGTGAAAGAATTTGCAGGGCTGTCAAGTCTCCCATTTCCTCTGAGACTTCCGTGTGAAGGAGTCATGCCAGCTGACACATAGCCTTCAAATTTGCAGAAAGCTGAGCCGTTTTCTGCTTACCTCCACTTAAGGTGGCGTCTTCTTTCTTCTACTACTCAACTACGGAAGAAAGCAAGCATGATTCCTTTCTATTCAGGAAAAGGCTAGTCTTATTTTGGACTTAGTTCAATAGGGTTTTTTGTTTTATTTAAAGTTATTCAGTGACGTCAGTTCTCTTACAGGCTTTGGGGAAAGCCCATTGTTTTTGTATATTGTCTGGCTCCTTGTTTTGTTGGAGTGGGGGCAAACTTACCTTGTGACTTTGTATTCTCATCAGATGTGAAAGTCCATAACTGCTTTTTAATGTAAGTCCATGGCTGGTTTTTAATATCGGTATCCCAGAAGGTCAGAGTAATGCACATAGGAAGTGAATTGAAGCTGGCATTATCATCTATATTTGGTGATGAAGTGGAATCAGTGCTGAAGGGTAGGAATAGACCAGAATCTGGATTCCTTTGACTATATCCTTTTTCATGTCTTTACCACTTATGCTCTGCATAGCCAATTATAGGACATAGCTCATCTGAAATCTGTCACTTTGCAGCTCTGGTGGGGTACTGCTGTATAGATTAAAACCGTGAAGTGTGTGACGTTGGGGAGAAGTAGGAATAAAGCTCTCTGATTGAGAAACCTGTCATATGCTTGAGGAGATGAGATCAAGAATATGCTCATAGTACCAGCTTTGGGTATAATTTTGGCTTGTGTTCCTGGAGGCCTCTTCCATACACTCTCTGCCTCATCACTGTGGCATTTATTGGAACAACTTGAAAAAGACTGGATGAGTTAGAGCCTCATTGGAACTTAAGCATGGAGTTCTAGGACTGCCAAAGCTGGCTGTTGAGATCATTAAATTCTATTTTTTTATAAAGACATCACTTCAGTGGTCATCAAAGGAACTTTGTGTTTTCATTGAAAATTGACTCCAACGATTTGTTCATACAAAATAATGTAGCTCCTTGACACCAGAGTATAAATGCCAATATGAATTTCATATACTTTTTTAATTGTTTGCACCTAAATTTAGAATCACATTTCAATGTGATTCTAAATTACAAATGTCTTGAAATATTCTTCTCCTGAGCTTCCTGTTTGTCGGACTAGTGACATATTTGCTTAATCAGTTATACACACACTGTTTTATAAAATTACCTTCAGGCTTGACTTAAAAAAGCCTGGGTTGCCTTAATTGAGGAATTTAGTTAGGTGCACCAATAGCTCTTAGGGTAAACTACAACTGATTAGGATTCAGATGGCTGATAAAATTCTGTTTAGTATATTGAAAGTGGTATTATTTAGCCAACCGAAAGTTTATCTAGGGAGGTTTGCATTGCCATGTTAAGGCCACTGAAGATCTGATGGTTCTTTCTATAAGATGTGGCCTGAGCAAACTTTTAGGACAGCAAGTTAGGAAAAATCCTTCAGGAACTAAAAATGGGTTATATAGTGGAAAGGTTTTGAGGCTAACTTGGGTAGTAGATACTACAGCTTATGTTCTTCATGCACAAACACACTCAGTTTGTGCCTATAGATGGGAGATGGAAGCATAGATGAGTTGTTCTGGGGTTTGGGTACAGTCTCTTTCCCTCAGCCCTGTGTTTCTCTCTGCACTGCTTCTTATCTATGGATGGGAGGTTGGACACTAGAAGAATCCAGTCGATGGATCATTAAAGAAACATGAGAGAACTTAAATTGAAAGGTGTCTTACGGGAAGGGAAAACATTCATTTAGTAAAAATGAACTATAAAATTACCCAGCCCATCCCCCAAATAATTAAATTATAAATTGATCAGCTGTCATCTTGTATCATTTTTTTTGGTGACCTCATAAAATGTAGCAACTCACAGAAAGGAAAGGACATGAGATGATTTTATTTTTTTAGAGATTGTGTTTTACTGATTGATTTAAATATTAAACTGTAGCTATTTGCAGCCAACAAAATAATTCCCATCTTTTTCCCCCAATGCTCCCTAAATTGACGAACTCTTCTTTTTAATAGATGTATCAAAAATTCTATATGTGACACAAATAAAACTGATGGAATTTCCAAGTATACATTATTGGTGGAGTCATTTTAGTTATTTTTTGGTTATTGGTAAGTTGCTGTTACAAACGATCCAGATGTAGAACTAGAGTGTTTTCTGAGGTGTCCCTATCCTAATTGCTTTCCATCCTAGCTAAGTGAGAATCACTGAAGAAGCTTTTAAAAAATCCCCAAGCCAGGCTTCACCACAAACTGACGTCAGAATCTCTGTTTTTTAACTACTCCAGTAGATTCCAAAGTGCAGCCCAAGGTGGGGACAGTTGCCCTCTGTCTAATCTGTGTGTCATTGGCTCTGAGTGGTGCTCAAAGTGTGGTCTCGACCAGCATTATTAGCATCATCTGGGAAATGGCTAGAAGAGCAAGTTAACATGAATAAGCTACACATATTCAAAGTATAAAATCTGATACTTTTGGCATATCTGTGTCCCCAGGAAATTATCATCACAGTCAATAACGGACATGTCCATTACCCTCAAAGGTTTCCTTGCACCCCTTTGTAAGCCCCGCCTCTCTTCGTCTTCATCTCCAGGCAACTACTGCTCCATTTTCTGCCACATGCATTATTTTTCATGTTCTAGAACTTCATGTAAATGGAATCACATATTGTACTTTTGAAACATTAATAGAATTTTTGACAAGTTTTAGGTTTAAGATGAGGAAGAAGTACAGTACATATGTACATATGAAAGTACAGTACATATGAAAATATGCCCACTTAGCCGCCACCCAATTTCCTCTATTTTTGCCATATAGCATTAGTGTGGCACATTTGTTACCACTAATGAGCCAAAACTGAGACATTATTATTAATGGAAGCCCATCGTTTACATTAGGGTTTACCCTTTATGTTGTACATTATATGGGTTTTGAGAAATGTATAGTGACATGTACCTACCATTACATACTATCATACAGAATAATGGTTTTACTGCCCTGGAAATCCTCAGGGCTCCACCTTCCTGCCTCCCTTCCTTCCCCTGACAACCACTGATATTTTTACTGTCTCCATGGTTTTGCCTTTCCGAGAATGTCCTATAGTTGGAAGGTACACAGTCCGTACCCTTTTCAGATTGGCTTCTTTCACTTAGCAATATACATTTAAAGTTCTCCACTTAGCAATATACATTTAAGGTTCTTCCATGTTTTTTCATGGCTTGATAGCTCATTTCTTTTTATGACTGTGTATGGATGTACCACACAGTTTTATTATTCATTTACCTATTTTGGATCTTGATTGCTTCCACATTTTATCGATTATGAATAAAGTTGCTATGAACATTCATGTGCAGGTGTTTGTGTAGACATAACTTTTCAAATCCTCTGAATAAATACCACGGGGTGTGATTGCTTGATCCTATAGTAGAGTATGTTTAATTTTGTAAGGAAACTGTCTTCCAAAGTAGCTTTACCATTTTGCTTTCCCACCAGCAATGAATGAAACTTCCTTTTGCTCCACACCTTCTCCAGTATTTGGTGTGAGTGTTTTGGATTTTGGCCATTCTGATAAGTGTGTGGTAGTATCTCATGGTCATTTTAATTTGTGATTCCCTAATAACATATGACATTGGGCATCTTTTCATTTGCTTATTTTCCATCTATATCTTCTCTGGTGAGTTGTTTGTTCACGTCTTTTGCCCATTTTTAAAATTGAGTTTTATTTTTTTCTGGTTGAATTTTAATGTTTTGGATACAAATTCTTTATCTGAAATGCATTTTGCAAAGATTTATTGTTGTGATTTGGCTTTTCATTCTCTTAATGGACTATTTTTGACTGGCTTCTTTCACTAAGAAAAATTATTCTAAAACTCAACCATGTAGTTGTATATATCAAGAGTTCATTCATCATTATTGTAGAGTACTGTATCCACCATATGGATATGCCATAATTTACTTATTAACGGACATTGGTCGTTTCCAGTTTTTGTCGGCTACAGATAACGGTGCTATAATTTTCATGTGTAATTTCTGTGTGCTTTCATTTATCTTATGTAAAGACCTGGGAGCATAATAGGTATATAATATGGTAGGTATATGTTTAATTTTTTTAAAGAAACTGTCAACTGATTGCCTGTGGTAGTTGTTTCATTTTACATTCTTACCAGTGGTGTGAAATGTTCCGCTTTTCCCACATCTTCACCCATAGCTGGTTCAATGAGTCCTCTTCTGATAGGTACACAACGCTATGCGGTCTTGAGTACCATGACACAATAATTAGGAAATCAAGTGGTGAAGTCCACCTTTGTTGTTGTTTTTCAGTATTCAGAGGAAGAGTAGAAATTGACATGAAAGAGATAAAAACAATTCTGATTTTTTGCCTTCTGTTTACTTTGAGCAGCAGTTTTTAATTTGCTTTCCAGAGATCCCCAGAAGTCCCCTTTCAGGGCTCCACAAGGTCAATACTCTGTTTCTGGTAACACCAGTTGATTTTTATGATTTTCACTTTCATTCTCTTGGAAGTGTGCACCGGAGCTCTCTGAGGCTGCATAATGTGTGACAGCATTGCTGTGGCAGCTAGTAGAATGTGTGCTTGTGCATACTTGTGTTTTTAGAAAAAGTTCTGAGTTTTAATTTTGAATATGGTAAATATTGATACATGTAGCCCGTATATGTGCTAGCTCTTGGGGAATCCTCAGTGATTTTTTTAAAATGTGAAGTGCTTCTGAGACCTAAGATCTAGACAAAAGTGAAAGAAAGAGAAATGATGTAATAAAATGTGGAAAAAAAGCATTGGGATGGAGACAAAGGAAGCAAATATTTTAAAGTGTAAGAAATGGAATACCTTCAAAGTTCAAAGTTCACTATTTATTCTCCTTCAACTGGGAAGGGGAGAGAATATAAACACATCCCCACATGCTGTTATTGGCCGTAGAGACCTGGCCTTTATTCTGATGTTGGCAAATTCTGGTTTCTAAAGTGCTAGGCTTGCTGTCTCATTGCTTTATCCCAGGGTCATATTTAACCCACAGCCTCTTTCCACTGTGCCTGGTCAAATGGAGCATTTTTCAGACTTTATGTGAAGCTGCCACTGGTTAACTTGCTTCCAGTGTGAAAATATCACTGCAGGGACAGAGAGCAGCTAAGGTTCAGTGCTGAAGCCTCCTCTGTGTCTGAGAGCTTCTGTGGCTGCTGGGACCCTGCCACCCTGGGAGAACTTAGGTGTTGATTAAAAAACCAAAAAAGCCACAACAGAGTACTCATGATGGTTGGAGAAAATGCAGGGGTTTCCACTTCTCTGTGTCTATTGGTGATATCCATTAGTTTTTAATTTGTAGATGATTTAACATGAAGGAGGGTTCTAGAATAAATAACCAAAATAATTGACCTTTTGTTTAGTATCTTGTATAGTTATGTGGTTAGTGGATGGTGCTTCAGATTCCTATATCACTAACTTTTGGCCCAAACCCATTCCTCTTGTACATTTGTCATACAAGACTGAGATTCACAAAGCTATGGGGGAAGGAAATGATTTCAGAATTCTACTAACACAAGTCATGGTAATGAATTCTTTGTTAAATAATGCTACCTTAATTTTTTTTGGACATACCGCCCTGGTCTCTTCTGTTATTTATAAAGCGATTCTTTTAATGTTAAAAATCTCTGTAGAGCACAAGCATAACATATGCAACATTTAGGTAAATTAAATTAAGTCACATTCTTTTGAGACCATAATTAATGGTTTCTTATGTTTTCTGCAGACCTCGATCTAAGTTGCTTTTACTCCAGCAGCTATGATATCCATTCTTCTTCATTATTTATAAATAAAATAAATTCTTTTCTCCTAAGGTTAATTTTAGGCATTCAAATTAAAACAGCTTAATGAGGTTTTTAAAAAGTTATTTCAAAATAAATGTGCCATACATAAAAATATAATTTGCTGTTGTATATTTTTCTAGGTGTTTGTTTTGGGTTTTGCCCAATAATTATGTTATTAAACCTCATTATTTTAGAAAGAAAATCTATCCCTCAGTTCTGAGGGTAATTTTAAGCATTGAAATTCAAGTGCATTCCTGGACCTTGCCCAAGTGTTCTTCAAAATATGTTAACTAAATACTTACAAATCTACCAATTATTTCAGTGTCTCATAACATAATTAATGATTCAGTAGTAAATAAGTCTAAAGAAGAGATACTGGCAACATAAGAGAATATTTAAGATTCTGAGAGGTAAGATTCAAGGTGGAAATGTTGGTACGTACTTTTCATCCCTGTTTCCACTAAGGTAAATTAAAATTACTAATACAAAATAGCATGCTGGGCCACGCCATTAACCTGTGCTGAGTGGTCATTAGTTGTCACCAGCAAAAGCATGGCATTCTTATTATAAATGCAAGGTCACTGTTTATGCAGTGGATGTTTTTGAGCCGCCTCTGTGTACATGATTATGTTATTAGGATAATTATTTTTTCGTGTTCTGTATATAGAGCACAAGTACCATTGTGCAATTGCAGTTCTGCAGGAATTTTCAATCTGTGGAGAGGTCTTAGAATTTACACTCTCAAGCAAGTGACTTTTTAAATGTTAATATGTGTTTAGATAACTTTCCTATGTGAGATTGTATGATTGGCATTTGGGAGTTGTATTTGATTCAGATAAAATAAAACCTGCTGGTTGCACGTCCTTATTTTTACAAAATAAAATGGCTGAATTTTGAATCATCTGACATTAACCTTTCCTGATTTTTCTTAAACTGACAAAAACTATAAGCAGAAGGCAGTATCAGTATGTAATAAAACTTAAAAATGTGTTGTGGTTGCCATATAGAATAGACGGATTCTCAGGGGGAAAAAATTGAGGGCTATAAAGCAAAGTAAAAACTGAACTGACATGTTAAGATACACGGAACTTCAGAATTGAGGGCGGTACGCTCAGCCGTGCGTAGGCCTCCTTGTATCTAATTTGATCCTTCTCTTGTAGCCAGTGGCTGTTCACTTCTTAGGCGAATTCCATAAGTTGCTTGATGTGAGAATGTGTAAGTTTTAGAAGGTATCTGTGGGAGGCAAGGGTGGTAATAAGGTTCAGGCAGCTCCTGTAAGCACCTTTGTGAAGATCTGCCCCTCCAGGCCACATCTGCCACCAATTCATCACAAAGCCCCGGCTAGTTTTGCTTAGCTTAACTTGGTCATTGCAAAGGAGCAATTCCTAAAGAAACTAAGATTGAGAATCTTCTTTAGGTATTTTGTCTCCTGAATGAAGGACAGTAATAGATGATTGGGCCTGAGAGAGGGGGCTAGAATGGGGAGCCTCTTTCCTTTCACATAGGAGAAAGGAGAGCTGGGCACCCAGGATGCTGAGCAGAGAGCCCTGCCTTCCTCCCTGTGCCTCACTTCATGAGTGAAATTCACCAGCAAAACACACCCGAGCCTTCAGGATCCCAGCTGTTTTTCAGTCTCCTTTTCAAGAACTTATTACACTGCTAGCAGTAGAAAAGGTTCACTGGGAGGTGCCTGGATGGCTCAGTCAGTTGAGCATCAGACTTGTTTTTGGCCCAGGTCATGATCTCACAGCTGGTGGGATTGAACCCCATGCCAGGTTCTGCATTGATAGCATGGAGCCTGCTTGAAATTCTCTCTCTCCCTCTCTCTCTGCCCCTCCCCTGCTCCCATGCATGTGTGCTCGCTATCTCTCTCTAAAAATAAATAAACATTAAAAAAAGAAAAAGTTCACGAAATATTGGTAGAATGGATTTTGAATAGGAGTTTGAAATGCTTTAATATATACAGAAAAGGAAATCATTGGTGAATTTGTATACTTTACCATCAGTTAAAAATTTACAAGCCATAACACTTGAGATTCTGATCATGAACAGTAGGTCACGCCGGCACAGTTCTGAGCCACTGGTAGAGAATTGAGAACTGCAGAAGGATGCCAGTAACAGGATGGGACAAAGGGAGAGGATCCAAGGGCAAGCCAGGTTAGACAGGCAGACCAGGTGTTGGAACCAAGGAAAGGAATTACAAGAATGAAACAAACGTTGTTTTATGCTTGGTTGCCTTGAGTTTCCTTCCTGAAGTTTCCAGCTGGGTTCTGAAGCCTTGAGGTTCTAAGGAGAGCTAAGGGCCAGCTCTGAGTGTCTGTGTAGCAGAAAGCCAGAACTGCCTCAGACTTGCTAGAACAGCTGCTTGTGCACTTTTCTTTCCAAATCTGAGTCACACGACCCCATGGTAGTGACTTTAAATTGGCCATAGCTGGACTATTCACACCAGAAATCACCAAATGTTTTGAATCTGAGCTATCTCTTCTAATGGACAGTCTAATGTTAATCATATACCAGTACACTGCTAAGTAAAGTTTTAGATGCCCTATCAGTAAAAGATTACATCTAACAACAAAAAGAGGCAAAAGGGCTTTGATACACGAATTACCTGTTTTCTTCTTTTTTATCACAACTTTGCAAGTATGCAAATGTCAAATATGTCTGTAGTCAGTTTGTTCACATTCAGTTAGCAACCCTAAGAGACAATAAAACAAGAGAGCTTCCATGAGCTTATCAACTCTGGATGAATGTTTGTCAGAAAAAAGACTCATGCTACCTACTGAAAAAGTAAGATATTTACATATTTTGTCCTTTACCGATTTCATGTAGGTTATTGTTTAGCTTGGTGCTTCTCAAGATTTACCTTGCATACAGATCATCTAGGAATCTTGTTAAATGCAGATTCTGATTCTGTAAATATGGGGTGGGCTGGGTATTCTGCATTTCTACCAAGCTCTTAGGTGATTGTGCTGGTCTATGGGACATATTTTGACTAGCAAAGTGCTAGCTATTGTGGCAGTTAGATAAAAGTAAATAAGCAGAAACAAGTGTATTTTCTACAGGTCTTGTTTTTAAGAAAGTAAACTCTGAATGGGAGGAAAAATTACTTGATCTTTGCATTGAAGATCTTTGAATTTGGGCTATTGCACCTTTTTTTTTTTTTTTTTTTTTTTTTTTTGGCAGATGTTTGTTGACTTCACACAATACAGTAAAAGACTAAATGAGCTGGAAACATTAGAGATCCCAATTATACAACTCACTGACTACCCATAAGCCTGAACAATGAAAAGCATTCTGCGTGCTTTACTCATTTAACTTCATTTAAACCCTTCTTGGCATCCGAGTTGCATTAATGTGATAACTCTTGTGTAGCAATTAACAAACTGTGGCAATTGTGAACATTTCTGAAGTTAGTCATACTGAATGGGGGTAGGCTCCGGGCATCTAATTCTTACCTCATTTTCTAGGCTGATCTGGCTTTATAGATGATTTACGTACTTTTTCCATTTTTCTTTGACACAGGAACCCAACATTGAACAAGTGAATTGTAGTTGCATCTTTCCACCAGACATTTTGTTTTAGAAGTCATTTCTATTGAATGACTTTGAAGCAATTTTTTTGTTTTGTTTTGTTTTTTTCCCTTTTTTGCTCTGTTCGTTAAGAAATTCATTGAATCTTCAAGAAGATAA
Organism: Panthera uncia; assembly: GCF_023721935.1. NCBI lineage: Eukaryota > Metazoa > Chordata > Mammalia > Carnivora > Felidae > Panthera > Panthera uncia. The sequence goes on from NC_064810.1 coordinate 141,982,760, forward strand.
TCACATTGTAGTCACATAAATGTACATACAACACTTACGCAAAAGTCACAAAAGCTGCATGTTCTCCATTGCCCTGAGCCTCATAAGCTCGAGCGTATTGAAGAGCAAATGGTGAGCGTGTTCTGCACAATACCATACCCAGTATTAACAATACTAGATACTGTGTCCATTCCAGTGCCTCAGAATTAACTGTGTGGCTGGAAGCAGGCTTGAGGAAGAGAAAAAAGCTTCGTTTCCAAGCTTGGAGGGTAGAGAGTATATTTCCCAGAGGAGTAGCAGATGGTCTTTCAGCACTGAAATGCAGCATTGTACTCATAACAACCCAACTGGTACTTGGAAGTCTGAATTAAAGGAGCTAACTTACCACCTTCAGGCATTGGAAAATGCTCCAAGATTTACTATTTCCTATTTCTAAGAAGGCAGGGAATGGGCTTTTTTTCCTGTAGACAAGTGCATATTACAGTGCTCTCCACAGATGAAGGCTATCCTGTTGCAGAGAACCAAGTGTAGGAACATTCTAATTTTCTGACTGAATGTGTTAAGTGGGCCTAAATCATGGATACAAGAATAATTTCCCTGTAGAGTAACTTGACCTTACATTGCAAATGGGTTGGCTCTGGTGGATTCTCAAATCAAGTATCCTTCTGTGATAGCAAAATAAGAGTCTCTATTCCAAGCTCTGTGATCTGTTTATTCATTCATGGCTGAACTTTTCCTTCATCCTATATTCCTGTTTTTCATTATAATACATAAAAACCATTCAGCATGTTATTTTTTAACATTATTCTTGGTAGGATAAATTCTTAGCCTGCATGTATAATCAGAAGGTTCTGAGCAAAATGTACTTTTTGAAACATACATTAGGGAACCACAAAAATATTCCTTAGGAAAAGATAAATAGATAGGAAGGGAGGAAGAAAGAAATAAGGAAGGACAGAAGGAAAGAAAGAAGGGAAAGAGAATGAAGGAAGGGAGAAAGAAAGGAAAGGAAAAGAAAAGAAAAGAGGAGGGAAAAAGCAAATAATGAAGGAGAAATGAAGAAAAGGGAAAATGGAAAGAATGGAAGTGTATATTGGGTTATGTATAAAGTGAAATGAAGTTTTAAACATTTAAGATGAAGCCTGGATTCTCAAATCCTATTGTTACATTCACATTGTCACTTCAACATAACCTCCCAGAGATAAACTTCATCTTTATGATTTAGTAAGTGACCAGTACCATTTATCAGGCACCATCATGAGTTGTGTATTAAGAATGTTCAATTACCACATGCTTTATACTTCAGGTTCAGACTGGTTGGAAAAAAAGAAGTGTGTAAAGTTTGTAGAAACACAGGGGAAATCAGTTGATGGTAGAGAAATCTGTAAGGATTGTCCAGCTCTGAACCATACTGTCATTCACAGAGCTTGGACATCATTATCTGTAATCAGTAAGAGTTTTCATAAATTCCAGCTCTACAACTTATTTTGTAATAACTTTGTGCTTCAAGAATCATCATTGCTACATTAATGGGAAAAAAATAAATCATTGCTCTTAATATAAAAACAGATGAAAATAAGCAAACTTTGCTTTGACACTCAAGAATGTTTCATAGGGAACTTAATAGTTGATAGATAGTTCACAACAACAGGTAGAGATTTATAGGTAAGTGCAGTTTGAGCATCGACTCTTGGGAACGTGTCTGGGTTGTGGTTTGTGTTGTAAGTGCTAAGTGGCTCCTCCTGCTTCCTAGGTTAGCAGATAATCTAGCGAGAAGAATTTGTTCAGCAGTGTAGATGCCTGTTTCTTGCACTGTTCATCAACTCACCATGGAGAAGCCTGATTTTGTGCTTTGGATGAGTGCAAATATTGGGTCCTTATATAAGCCAGTTTTCTGTGCTTGTCTTGACTTAACACCTGTCACCTGACTACCAAGATAAGACTTTGCTTTCTCAGTAATTTTTACTTTATTTTTCCCTATGAGTGAGGCAGTAGTGATGGGATTCCTTTATCCTTAAGCTTAAAAGAAGACACCTTTCTTGGCAGGTCTTTCCATTAAGGTAGAAATCTCAATTTCCTCTATTTCCTGGTGACATTGTTGGGTCTGTGCTGGGGTCATCTCTATTACAAGACTCTATTCAAGTCACAATTAACTCTTTAAAATTCTAGATTTCTCATATGAGTTTTTCCTGCCCAGTGCTAAAACAAAACAAAACAACCCAAAAAACCAACAACAAAACACGAACGGTTTGTATCATTATCCATATCTTTAAAAGAAGAAAAATGAGGGAAAATGGCCTTAGTTTCCTTAACAATAACATTAACAAAAGTGTCAACCTTGAGTTTTCAGTTCTAATTAAAGAATAGTTTTACATTAGCTTGAATACTTATGTTGCTCTGACCAAAGGAACAGGTAGCTTTTACTCCCCCCAAATCGTTGAGGTCCATTCTTAAAGCCAAAGGCACATTAAAAAACTAACAAAATAATACAAAATAAATATTTTATTTCAGAACAGTTTTAGATATGCAGAAAAGTCGTAAGGCTTTTCTATGTTTTTCTATAGTCCTGAGACTGAATCTTTTTACAAAGTAGATGTCATAATGACAATATATTATGTAAGTTTAGTAGAGGCTTTCCTTTTAATTATTTGTTATGATAAATGATTGTACAAACATGAAAGGCTCTAGTGCATTAGGCTGCAATGAGCCCAGTTGGCTCCTATAGTTATCACATAAAAGGCATTGTTAACAGAATGGCCTGCAGATATTAAAGTTTTTTATTGATTTCATTTAGGAAATTATGAGAATACCTATTTTGAAATAATCTTTTAGTAAGAAATGTTTTATAAATTTCAGCGTTTGTCATTTCTTTATGAAATAGTTGTCATTTAAAAAAATAAAACTCTTGGGGCGCCTGGGTGGCTCAGTCGGTTAAGCGGCCAACTTCGGCTCAGGTCATGATCTCACGGTCCGTGAGTTCGAGCCCCGCGTCGGGCTCTGTGCGGACAGCTCAGAGCCTGGAGCCTGTTTCAGATTCTGTGTCTCCCTCTCTCTGACCCTCCCCGTTCATGCTCTGTCTCTCTCGGTCTCAAAAATAAATAAACGTTAAAAAAAATTAAAAAAAAAACTCTCAAAACTTTATCCCTTGATAGAATATGATTAGGAGATTCGTTTTTACAGTGTGAAGAGCAGTCGAGACTTCTCTTCTGTATAATATGGCTCCTGGTTCTCCTGAAATATTACTGTCAACTCTGGAAATCCTACAAGAGGCAGCCAAATAAGTCTGAAAAGTAGAAAGAAGGCAAAGTGATTAGAAATTCTAGGGTTAGAAGATGAATACAGCAGCAAGCAGCAAGACATCTTACCGCCATTCACTGAGCAGAATACAACCCAGGCTTTATGTCTCCCCATCCCCAACCTGGCAGTAGAAGGTGGTCCAGTTGCCTCATTCCTATTCTGGGCAAAGGAGACCCATTGACAACACTAGACAAGCTCAGGGTCTATTGGGAGTCTTTTGACAATAATAAATAGTCTGGGGGAAGTACTTTGTTTTCCCTCTGGGCCTGAGACTTCCTTCCTCTACCTGGAGATACAGGACAGCTGGCTGGTTTAAATAGGACAGATCCTGCCCTGACAAGTGCTCAGCCCAGGAATCCTCTTCTCCATATGCTGGAAAATACTTTCCCCAACCTAGAGACAATGGGCAGCAGGTAGCACTGATGGGGTGCACCTATTACAACAAGTACCTGCCTTGAGAATCATTCTCAGTTCTCTCGGGGCTAGAAAGATCCTCCCTATGCCTAGAGACATTGGGTGGCCAGCTGACACTGACAGGAGTCCCACTGTGGATGCCTACCCTGGGATAGGCTCTGTATTCTCTTCACCACCTACAGGATTTCTTGCATGAGGAAATACCTTCTGACCCCTCAGGATGCATCATCAGGGATCACTGAGAACCCCAGCAGTATCCAGTCAGACTGAAAGAGAATCACAAAGCCTCAGAAAATGGTACCATAATCAGATTCACAGACCACAAAAATAGGCCAGCACCTGTGTGCTAAGCCTAAACAGAGTGACTGCCTAAATCGTTAAATGATTTAAATAAGATTTAGAGTCTGTCTGTTTTATAGTGAAAATATTCAGGATATAATAGAAAATAACCTGGAATATAGTGGTTTCAACATGAATGAAAAAAGACAATTCATGCCAATATCAATATATCTTTTTATTTTTTTAATGTTTATTTTATTTTTGAGAGAGAGAGAGACAGAGCACAAGCAGGAGAGGGGCAGAGAGAGGGAGACAGAGAATCTGAAGCAGGCTCCAGGCTCTGAGCTGTCAGCACAGAGCCCGACATGGGGCTCAAACTCACAAACCGTGAGATCATAACCTGAGCTGAAAATGGCACTCAACCGACTGAACCACCCAGGCACCCTGCTGATACGAATATTAATCAGATGTTGGAATTATCAAATAAGGATTTTGGAAGCAGCCATCACAAAAATGTTTCAGTCAGGAATTACAAATGTTCTTGAAACAAATGATAGAAGAACAGAAGAAAAAATAGAAAAATTCCAACTAGAAATAGAAGTGGTAAAAAAAAAAAAAACAATGGAAATTAAAGAGCTGAAAAAAATGAAAACAGAGATTAAAAACTCAAAATATGGACTCACTAGAAGAGTAGAGATGATGAATGAGTGAGTGACCTTGAAGACAAATCAATAAAGTTGAAAAATAAAAAAAAGAACAGAGCTTCAGGGGGTAATTAAAAACAGCATCAACCTTCAAGTGGATGTTCCAGAAGGAGAGGAAAAAGAGGATGATGTTGAAAGTGTATTTGAAGAAATGATGGCTGAAAACTTCCCAGATTTGATGAGACATAAGCATTATAGATTCAAGAAGTTGCACAAACCCAGTAGGATAGATGAACACAGAGAAATTCATGCCAAGATATGTGATTATTAAACTTCTAAATGCAAAGAAAGCCTATAGAGCAGTGAGAGAGAAACGGCATATTACTTAGAGGGAAACACCAGTTCAGACGACAGCTGTGTTCTCATTTGATGCCACAGAGACTGGAAGGACACGGCACAACATTTTCAAGTGCTGAATGGAATGAACTGTCAACTGCAAATTCTATAGCCAGTGAAACTGTCCTTCAGGAAGAAGTGTTGATAGAAACAGTCTAAGATGAAGGAAAATTAAGAGGAGTTTTGGCTAGCAGACCTACCCTTCAAGAATGACCAGAAGGAGGCTTTTCAAAAAGAAAGGACAGATAAATAAAGAAATCTTGGAGTATTAGGAAGGAAAAATAATGAAAAGAGCAGAAATATAGGTAAATATAATAGATTGTTCTTTCCCTCATGAGTTTTCTAAGTCACTATTTGATTATTGAAATAAAAATTATAATACCACCTGCTATTCAAGATGATGTGATATTTAAAAGTGAGAAAGGTAAAGGGGCCTAAAGGGTAGTACGGTTTCCAGTAGTGCAATGCTGATACTAGTTAGATTATGATTTTCTACATTTATCCATATATGTATATTCTGGAGAAACCACTAAGAAACTATATAAAGTGATATATCCAACAACACCATGAATGAATGAATGAATGAATGAATGCTCAAGAGAGCCATAAGGAGGCAAGCTGAGTGCAAAAAAAAAAAAAAAAAAAAGTCCAATCTCAATGATTACATCCTATATGGTTCCATGTATATAACATTCTTGAAATGATAAAACTATAGAGATGGAGAGCAGATGAGTGGTTCCAGAGTGTAGAGTATCAGCATGGAGAGAGGAGGATGTAGTATAAAAGGGTAACACAAGGGATCCTTATGGTGATAAAACAGACATCTCTGTGTATTATTTGCTGTAAGTGAATTTACAATTACCGCAAAGTTATAAGCTGAATTGAAACACACACACACACACACACACACACACACACACACACACACACACGTTAAAGCACCTAACTCTTGAGAAAATGCTTTAATACAGTATTTAATTCTTAAAATAATGCATCAATACTTTTCAAAAATTGTTTTAATCGTTAGAAAAATAACTTTAATGCACACCATATACATTAAGATGCCATTTACGTTATGTTTAGTTAAGGTGATTTTGTACATTGTTTTGGATAGAGACATAAGTAGTTAGAGATGTATGTATTAGCAAGATATGGCCCAGTTTTCGTATAATGCCTACTTTAAAGAAAGAGGGGGATAATTGAAATAGATAGGTATGGTAAAGCCTTAGTTGTATTTGTAATTTTTTTTCTTATTTACCAAAAAATAAAGCTGAAACAGAAAATAATATTGTTAGCTCTCATACATGCTGTATGTTCTATATTTTTCCAGAAATATTTCAAAAATTGAAAATGCTTTCAAGGGACACAAATGAATAAATCTGATAAATTATGGTGTAACTGTAATCTTGGTTAGACAATGTACATAATTGAACCATTTGGGTTCTTAAAAGTGACTTTAGTTTAAAAACAAATTTTGTTTTATTTCTACTACATGGAATAATTGTAATGAAAAAGCATTTCAACTAAAGCTACATGAAACACCTCGGGGGTATAACATTTTTTTCTATATTATAATGGGATTAGATTAGTTAGAACAAAATTCTAAAGAAATGTGACACTAAGGAACTTGAATCAATCCCTCATTTAGCGTGCACATTCAGCTTTTAAGCAGGATTTGAGGCAAATTATAAATTGAACAAAACAGTCTACAAAATAGTACAATTCAGGATAAAGCAAGTAAATGTGTAATGGAAACAAAGAGATTAAGTACAAGAAGCACCACAAATCTGAAAACAGTAATTACTTTTATTGAGTACTGTATTTGAATCTAAGTCTCTAGATGGCTAAGCTAAAAATCTATTAGATAGTGTAGTTTTTGTTGCCAAATGAGATTAGATTACCGCATTGTTGGTACAATTTATCCTTGAAATTTAACTCATTTGGGGTTCCAAGCGGACAAAACAGTAGTTCCAGCTCCAAACATCCCCTCCTTTTTTTCTTTCCTAAATCATACTTCTTCTGCTCTAAGGCATCCCCTGCCACTCTGGTAGGAAAGTCCGTCTCAGCCATTTTGGGGGTGGTCTCCCAGGCTATACAAGATTTTACGTCTTCTGGTCTCTTGGGTGCTACAAAAGTTGGGAAGGGACCGGGTGTTTTTTCAGCGGTGTTCACCAGATTTATCACAAAAGTCCTGTCCTTCAGGGCTTTGAAGTCCCTGTCACCTGTCTCCTGAGTTGGGCTGCTCCTCCTGTGAGCCCAGACATCATTCTCACACTGGCCTCTCGACAGTCTCTGCAGCCATTTTCACCCTGTGGGTCCTAAGAGCAAGGAGACGCTTGTCCCACTTTCTCCAGATTCCCGTCCCCGTCCCCGTCCCCGAGCTGAGCTGCTTCCATTTGTACCACTCACCACATCTCCCCATGATCCCCTGCTCTGCAAGCGTAGCCCCACTCATGGGCCTTGGCCATTCTGACTTTGCTGGAGTGAGTGGAGAAAGGAGATTCAAGCCACTTTTTCTTTCTTAGCATGATTACAAAACTAATTTCCCAAACCAAAGTTGAGGAGAGTAAGGAAACTATATCTTATGGGAGCTGTCTGACATCCTCCACCATACTAACACAGCTGGTTATGGTTCTGTAAAAAAGAAGACACCCAGTTTGGCAGCCGTCTGTGGGCAAACACATCACAAACTTCCACGTGGAGCCTAAAATGAAAGATTGTGTAAGGGCAGTTGGCTGGACTGATTTCTAACGTTATAGTTTTAAAAAATGTAAAAACACACCTTTTCCTCTCAACATGTAGGGAGGGAGACAGGCAGGAGAAAGCCATCCTCATTAATGAGAGACCGAGAGACTAAATTCATTTTAATTCTGAAGTGGATAAATGAGAGTACTTTATAAGAAAAATGAGGATGTTTGGTATTGACAGATAGAAAGTGATAAAGAACAAGCTAAGAAGGAAGAGGAAACAAAGGCATAAGATTATAACCCTGATTTTCAACATGAGGCGGGGTAAAATAATCTATTGCAATAAGATTTCAATGTAATGAGAGCATAGACATGACTACAAAAAGCATGTTTTTAATATTCATTTTAGGGGGGCAGGGAGGAAGAGAGAGAGAGAGAGACAGCAAGACCCAAGCAGGCTCCACACTCAGTGCAATGCCCAATCCTGGAGTCCATCTCATGGTCAAGAGATCATGACCTGAGTTGAAATCAAGCCTGAGGCTTAATCAACGGAGCCACCCAGGCACCCCAAAAGCAAAGGTGTTTCTAAGAAGGATTCTTTTGAATGGAATTGGAGACTTCTAATAAAGTTGTACTTTGCCTTGGCAGAAACTTATTCCTTTGTTTCAGAAGGCAATTAAGATAATCTTCATCCAATGAGGGTTAACTCCATACTAACCAGTTTCTTCAAAACTGATGTTTTGCATGTTCATATATAGATAAGCAAAAAAAAAAAAAACAAAACAACAACTCAAAAAAAACCCATTTAAGCAACATCATTTGGTGATTGGATTTTTCTACAAAGAGGAAAAAAGAAATTAAGTGCATCTGGTATTGTCTGAACCAGAGGTCAGTGTTAGTGAACACTTTCTGCAATTGTAGTATGTATTTCAGGCTTTGCCGGCCAGACAGCCAGTCTCTGTCATAACGGCTATGCCGTTATAGCACAAAAGCAGCCTAGAAAAATCCAAAAAACAGAAAGGGGTGGCTGTTTTCCTGTGAAATGATTGACAGAAAAGAGCAACTGCTAGATTTGGCCCATGGACCATGGTTTGCCAATATCTGGCCTAGATGTCCGGGAGCCTAGGAGACTGGCTGATGGTTATTGTTCCAGAAGAAGTTTACCTGGAGCCTGGGAGATTGGCTGATGGTTACTGTTCCAGAAACAGTTTATCTGGATGCTCTGAAAAAGACAGGTTCAGAAGCTCCAGAAGTAGAAGTTGTTGGTTGAATTGAAAATCTGCTGATCTGTTTGCCTCCATGCCCCTAAACAAGTACAGTTCTTCAAGATTACAAATGTTGTATCTACCCCTGTACTATTAAAATAGTCAAGTGCTGGGGTGCATGGGTGGGTCAGTCGGTTGAACATCTGACTGTTGATTTTGGGCTTACATCATGGTCCCAGGATTGTGGGATCGAGCCCCGCATCGGGCTCCTGACTGAGTGTCGAGCCTGCTTAAGATTCTCTCTGTCTCCCTCTGCCCCTCTCCCCTGCTTGCACGCTCACTCTAAATAAATAAGTAAACAAATAAATAGGAGAAGTGCTTAATGCAGTGTACTTTTCCTGCTGTGTACAAGATACGAGCGTTTTAGTTAATTCCACATTAAAAACACCTTGTTCCTTGCCATTTTTAGCTCAAATACTAAAATGTGTTTTATTCATTTTTCCTCTTCGATAGAAAAATCTTTTGAATTCACGAAAAGACACAAGGAAAACTGAATGAGGAAAGAGGGAAAATAAATGTTCTCAAAGGTAAAACTCATCAAGAAGTTCAATGTAGGAACTGCCTAAGGGTCACAGTTTGAAATGATGGAGAACGTATATGGACGCATATACATTTATTTAAATGATTTATTAAAGCCCAATGTGTGCTAGATTATGTGTTAGCCACTGTAGAGGGCTTACAGAATGGCAGAATAAGTCAGAATTCTTCGCTTTGATAGAGGACAGAGGCAAAACTGCATTGCTTGTAGTTGAAACTGAGCGATGTCAAAGCGGCGTTTTGAAGAGAATGTTTCTCTTCAAATAAATGCTGGGCATTCAGCTGGTGGCGTAGGGGAGTTTAGCCTAAAATAACTTAGCCAGGCCTCATTTTTCAGAAATAGTTGAACATCTTCTCTAATTCCAGTGAGACCTGTTGGTGGCTATTGTGCTATCTTCCCCAAATTCTCCTTCTCCCCATTCTTAACCCTCATCGTCTTTAGTAGCCAACACCATTCTGCTACAGTTCAGCCATAGTCTCAGTCTTGTTGACTCTGTGTTTTTATTTTTCCCACCAAAACAAATAGCCACGGGAATCAAGACTTAAGGAAATTTGTTGGTCTTCTGTGGCTTATTAAGTGTTCTTTATGGGGGAAGTGAAACCACCAGTTGATTCTGTTCAACTTAAATTATAGAGTATTTGGCAATCTTACCAGTATGCAGATCCCAAATCTACCTACTTTTTACTTTTACATTTTGGTCAGGAGTCAGAGAATGGGTATCATGGAACGATTATTACCACTTGTCTTGGGTTCATCATGTATGCCTTTAAAGAAATAAAAACTTCAAACCTAACTTTTCTGCTTCTTTGATCATCACAAATGTGTCAAATTTATGTCCTCATTCACTTTCTCATGTGAGACCAGAGATGGGGTGGTAGTTAGGGGTAGGGGTGAAAGTGAGTGATGGTATATTTTATGGGCTGAACTGTGTCCCTAAGGGATGTGTTGAAGTTCTAGTCCCCAGGACTTGAGGATGTGACCTTATTTTTAAATAGGGTCTTTACAGGCATGATGAATATAAAATGAGGTCATTAGGGTAGGATCTAATCCAATTTGATGCCCTGATAAAAAGGGGAAATTTGGACACAGAGACAGATCTACACAGAGGGAAGACTATGTAAAGATTCACAGGGTGAAAGCCATGTGAAGATGAAGACCGAGATCAGATTGATGATGAATCTATAAGCCAAGGAATGCCAGTGATTGACAGGAAACCTAGAAGCTAGGGGGAGGTACGGAACAGATTCTCCCTCCCACCCCTCGGAAGGAACATCAACCCTTGCCAACACCTTGATCTGAGACTTCTAACCTGCAGAACTGAGTGACAACAAATTTCTGTGGTTTAAGCTACCCAAACTGTGGTACTTTGTTATGGCAACCTTAGGAAACTAATACAACACAGGAGTGTGGAATGAGAGAGAAGTCAAAGATAACGTATGAGCCAAGGATATATGTTGTTTTATACAATTTACTTCATTTTTAAAAGATGATGACTTTACATTTGACAGGACCACTGAGTATGTTTCCCAATTTGAAGGGATCACTTAATATGTTAGAGACATAGAGGATGGAGTGAATCTTATTGTTAAAATTAATTTTATGTTTATTTTGAGAGAGAGAGGGAGAGAGAGAGACAGAATGCTTGTGGGGCTTCAACCCACAAACTCTGAGATTATGACCTGAGCCGAAGTCAAGAGCCGGATGCTTAACTGACTGAGCCACCCAGGTGCCCCAGGAGTGAATCTTATTTTAGGCTAACGTCTGTCCATTTTGGCCCTAACAGAGATGAAGACTATCCCATCTGGCACTTGGTCATTGATCCCTGCAGACCACTCAGTGGCCTATACTCTTTTATTCTAACAAGACCTGTGCAAGCCAGATTTCCTTCTGTCTTCAGAAAGTAAATTTCTGTTTCTTCTGTGTTATAATAATGGATACTTTTCAGTCCACTACTGATGAGGCCTATCCAAAATCCTTCACCACCTTTTTAAAATATGAAGACGTATGGACATCATTTAACTGCCAAGGGGACAGACCGTGTTCATGTGGGAACTCTGGGACAGTGTAGCACGCTGTTGTCTAGACTCATTCCCTCTTAGGGATGAGACTTTATTTTCAGGGTGGGACCCTGTAGTCTTACCGCTTTCTTGGTTTCTACTTGGTTATACACCTATGAGTTTTCTGGATTCTTTATACTACCTTCCTGTTTTTGGAATGTGGGTGCTTGACTAAGCCAATGGGGAGGTTTTGCAGGTTTTGTGAATAGGCTGTACTTGAGGGCATACTGACTCGTGTCTGACTTTGTAGCCTTCCCTTTGACTCACTTCCTTGGCTCACTCAAGGGACCTTTGGCCAGATTGTAAATGAATAATTTTGTTCTTAAGTGATCATTGACCAAAACAAATGCATAATTTTCCTGATCAAGGCTATTAAAATGTACAAGGAAATAATTTGGCTTTTTAAAAATTCTTGGCATTGTGCTATGCATTTTTCCTCTGAGACATGGGCATAGAACACTATAGCAATTGTCTATATACAGGAAAAGTTACTGGTTAACAGGAAATATGATCAATGAGATACTAATACTTTAAACTTTAGTGAAAGGTTGTCAGAGCAATTTGGACCAATCTTCCTGCTCAGGACAACCAAAGTATTAGATAAAAATATATTTAAAAATTCTTAAAAACTTCAAAGAACTAAGAATACTCTAAGGACATTTTAGACCAAATCTTGGAGAGTGAGAACCCAGATGGATTAGCTTAGCACATAAATCTGCTTTGGCCTATGGATATTTATATTTATATTTATATTTATATTTCCATATTTCTAAAACCAAAAATGACCTGTCAAACTAAAAGCCACTTCCACTTCAAACAGAGACCCGAAAGGCTGTGTTCTAGGATATGGGTAGACTTTGGAAATAAGCTTGTGGCCTGGAATTGCATTATCTAGGTGATCCAGGAAATCTGTTGATTAAAGTCATCCCAGACTAGTGGAAATCTTAACACTTTGTCAAAGCAAAACAAAATAGAACCAGTTTGGAGGGATTTGTCATCATCTCATGGCTTAAATTATTCCTATGAATCATTTTAAAAATAAAATGCCCAAGACACAGTCAAAGGTAACGAGACACTCAAAGGAGTAAGACACCATGAATAATAACCAGCAGAAACTGCAGAGAATGGAAAGATTCGCAAAGACTTTAGATATTTGAGACTGTCAGGCTCAGACTGCTTAGTATGCTCAAAGAACAAAAGCCAAAGTTATAAATAAAACAGGAAATTGGAACTGTAGAAAATAAAATAGATGATTTGAATAGGTACCAAATGAAAATTTGAGGTCTGAACAGCACAATAACTGAAATAATTCAGTGTGTACATTACATTAGATTGGACATAGAAAAGTAGTGAATGAAAAAAATAGATCAGAAAAAGTTAAACAGCTTTTTAAGCATAGAAATACAAAATGATAGAAAATATGGATGAGAACATTAAAAGAATTATCAGATATGTCCTACTTCTATTTGGAGTCCCAGAGAAATAAGTGATGCTCATGCAGCGAAGCTATGTTATAGGGTCCCCAAATCAATTAAATATTTTTGACAAAAAGTAACTACAGACAAATTTATAATCATAGTAGGGGATTTTAATTACTTTTAGAAATCAATAGAGATTAAAGTAACAGTTATCAATTTTGACCTAATGAATATAAAAAGAATATTGTATACAACAGGTGTAGAATAATCATTCTCTGCCTACAGGGAACTTCTATGAGAATTGACCCTAATGGGTCAAAAAAACCCAAATCTCCTCAAATTACAACGGTCATTCAGAGAATATTCATTTTTCAGAAAGTATTTATTTACTTTCGGGAGGGTGCAAGAGGGGGAGGGACAGAGAGAGGGAGAACAGAAGATCCAACGTAGAATGTGAGCTGACAGGCTGAGAGCAGCAAGCCCAATGTGGGGCTGAAACTCATGAACCGTAAGACCCTGACTTGAGCCAAAGTCAAATGCTCAACTGACTAAGCCACCCAGGTGCCCCTCAGAGAAGAGTCTTCAATGATAGCGGCATTTTGATTGAAATCAATAGCATAAAGAATTACAGGGAAATCACATATGTTTTAAAATTAGAAACAAATCTTATTTGTAGTGTGACTTTTACATTAAAATTTTTTTTTTCCTTTTTTTTCTAGAATTTCTAATGATGTGCATTTAGCTTACCTTTAATCTGGAGTTTCAGTCATGTTTTACATTATTGAATTCCTCTTTTCTCCATAGAGAATTAATTCAGAAATACTGTGTCCTCTTTCTTCATTCAGGACTCGATGTTCTCTAAGCCTCTTGTATAGCTGTCATCCGGAGAATTTCCTTGATTGTCCTACTGGGTTAGATGTTTTACTTGGAATTTTTTAAATAGATTTTTTAAGATTTCCTTATTAACTTTGAAGTTTGAAGTTAATGGGAATTTTTCCAAGTCGAAGACTTGTTTTTATCCTCCTCTTAGTGATTCTTTGGCCCTTTAAAACTGAAAATTCATTTCTTTCTACACTTCAAAGAATTTTTCTCTTTCTGTGATAATTTCATCTTGTTCATGTGGTTTTTTCCCCCCTATTCTTACTTAAATAACTTCCTGATAGTTTAATATTGGGCTCCTGATTACTTCTCCATGTCTCATGCAGGAGCAGACTCACACTATTTGAATTGGATATACCTTTTTTATATTTTAAACCAATAGGTGGTTGTTTGTTTTTCTGTAAATCGAAAATAATAGAATCTACCTTTTAGTAATGTAGAGGGTTAAGAGAGTTAATATGTGTAACATGTTTGCAGTAATGCCTGGCATGTGCAGACATTCACCAATGTCAGCCCTTATTTCTCCTCTTTAAATTATTTTCTTATGTAGCTATTTGACGTTATCATTCTGCCATTCTACTGAATTTTTAATTTTTTTTTTTAATCTTAGAGAACTCTTTTGTTGTCCCTAATTTTTGTTTTTATAAGATGTATAACGTCTTCTCAGATTTCGAGGAGTATACTGAATCCTGTATTTATTTAGTCTATTTATTTATAGAGACAGCATGAATGGGGGAGAGACAGAGAGAGAGGGAGAGAATCCCAAACAGGCTCCACCCTGTCAGCACAGAGCCCAAAGTGAGGCTCAAACCCCCAACCTGTGAGATCATGACCTGAGTTGTAGTCAAGACTCAGATGCTTAACTGACTGAGCTACCCAGGTGCCCCAATCCTTTTTTTTTTTGAATTTAATTTTAATTTCTTATATGAGTTATTTACTTTGGGGTCAGTTTGGTCTTTCATATTCTGTTAGATATTCTCATGTCTGATGATCCCTGCTTACTTTAAAAAAATATTTTCTTTAAATGTTTATTTAGAGAGAGAGGGAGAGGGAGAGATTGTAAGTGGGCAAAGGAAAGAGACAGAAGGAGACACAGAAACCGAAGCAGGCTCCTGGCTCAGAGCTGTCAGCACAGAGCCTGATGCGGGGCTCAAACTCACAAACTGTGAGATCCTGACCTGAGCCGAAGTCAGATGCTTAACCAACCAAGCCCCCTAGGCTTACTTGTTCGCATTTAACACAGTGTAAGTGTTATGGGTTTAGTTCACCATAGAATAATTTCATCCTCTTCACAATGGGCATCTTCCATATGTGAGCAGTCTGATTGAGTTGATGCACAGGGTACATATGAGGTTAGACTTGAATTCAGGATAAGCATGGTCCAAATGCTAGGAGAAGAGGGCTTTATTTAAGGTATCAACAGCCACGGATAGGAATCACACAATTTCTTTAGGGAAGAACCTTTGCATTCTTCTCCTTAGGGATTAGAGCCAAGTTGCCTACTTTTATGTGTCCTGAGGATTAAAGGAGGAGTAACTGGCACCATTATTCCCTAGTGAGGTCTTTGAAAATTTTCTTATCTGTATTTTCACATTTTTTTGAATCTTTCAGCTAGAAGCTATGAGTCTTTGATCAGAACAGTGAATACCATGACCGTAAAAGTGTTTTTAGTTGTAGGGGTTGGCAAACTACAACCATGGGCCAGCTGTCTGTTTTGGTAAAGTTATATTGGAACACAGCTACATCCATCCTTTTAGATATGGTCAATGGGTGTTTTGTGCTACAAGAGCAGAATTGAGTGTTTCCAATGAAGAGGGTATGGTCCTTTTAAGCCTGAAATATTTACTCTCTGACCCTTTATAGAAAAGGATCACCAGCTGGTCCCTACTTTACTGCCTCATGTATTTGGTAATTTTCTGGAGTTTGTTAACATCTCTTGCCTGATGGGGATTCCCATTCCTATTCTTTTTATAAGTTTGTTTTGTCTTCTGTATTTATACTATTTATAAGTATTTCATGAAGGACATGAGGCATACGTAGGTCTTCATCCATCTTGAGCTAGAGGCCTATTTTTTTTTTCATTTTAAATACACTGAGTTCCCACTGAGGATTTATTACTTTTAAATCATTTCTGCCTTCTAATTCTATAACCTTTAGTTGAATCATACCTTGTTTTTCTTTTCTTATCTCTGTTATTCTTTGAAGTTATTGGTCATATTTCTTTCTCTCTCTCTCCTATGAATGCTCCACTTTTTTCATCATTCTCTCCTTTACAGCTGTGGCTTTCCTTGATTACAGATTAATTAATTTCTGGATTGCTTATATACATTGTTTTCAGATATTGGCTCTTTGAAGCATTTTAGCACTTTTAAAAAATATTTATTGATTTTGAGAGAGAGAGCATATGAAAGCAGGGGAGGGGCAGAGAGGGAGAGAGAGAGAATCTCAAGCAGGTTCCACACTCAGTACAGGGGCCCGACATGGGCCAAATGCGAGGCTCCATCCCATGACCCTAGAATCATGACCTGAGCTGAAATCAAGAGTCAAACACTCAACCGACTGAGCCACCCAGGTGCCCTTAGAATCTGAGCACTTTGTCTATAAAACTAGGAGAAAAGAAATTCAGGCTACTTGTACTTTTATATATGCTTTTTCCTTCTGGAGGACATGGAGTTTTCATCAAGTAACTTGCTGATTGTAAGATAAACCATTTAATCCTAATAAATAAGCCTATGGCTAGCAGTTTAGGAAATAACTGACTATGCAACAAAGTCAAATTTGTGAAGTATTCTTTTTCTAACCAAGTAGTTTTGTATGCATGAGAGTCAGTGTCAGTTAAATTTGGTCTGATATGTAATGGAAAAAAAATGTCTGGTGGAGCAGTTATTGAATGCATTGGTTAAATGTGATTTCAGGATTGGTGGTAGATTTTGGTGTAACTTCTTTGTCTTTCCTTACTATCTCTGGGTAATTAGGAGCCTTTGTACTCGCTGCCTTCATATGGATGGGGTAATGATAAATGACACAGGTGTATTGAACATGCTTCACGCATGGCAAAAGGATCCCCTCTGTTAATAAAGATATGTTTCAAGAGGAAGCATTTGTTCCCTGCTTCATTCAACTCGATTGTATGAACGAGAGTGGGGATTCTTTTCCCATTCCTATTCTTCAGGTCTGCTTGGGACTCGCAACAATTCCACATTTTGCAGAGATTCAGAACTCCTGAATTCGTTGGTGCTTGTACCAAAGCTGTGAGCGTAGAACTGTCGCAATTCAGATGACAATCTGTGAAGAGTCCATGGTTGACTGGGATGCATAAAAACCAGAAATAAGTTTGAGATCATGATAGCAGTCACCAAAATTTAATCTGAATTTTATATAAATGAGTCATTTCTTATAATATACACACACCCGTACATATAAGAGCCATCAGTTCCTAAAAGAATGGAATGAGAACAAATGAGAACTGGAGAAACGGGTTCACCAGATCTGTCCTTGTTATAATAATTTAGCTTTGAAGTTTTCGCAGTGATTGAAGTCCTACATCATCCCACTGCACCTCTTGTAAGATGTACTCAATGAGATAGCTTTCAATCTGAATTTGAATAACTGTAACTTTCTTTTCACTTGGATTTTTGTGTCAGTCTGTTCACCTGCTGTATATGTAGGCAGATATAATTGACTCTAGTGCTGAGAAACTGGAGGTATAAAAAAGTTTTAATCATTTGGTCACCATGTAGATATTTACATAATTTAATCACACAAACTAATTAAATGTCAGGCCATTTGTAATACAGAAATCAAGCTATGACCATAGGTCATCAGATGTAGTAATTAGATATGCATGTATAATCGAGTTAGAATCATATTGAGAAAAAAAGCAACATCAAGACAGGTCATTTCTTTGTTCCTAATTACTTTTTTATAGTTTTGAGTTGATTTATTGGCACCATTAGGAGCTGCACAAATGTGTAAGTGTGTGTATGTATCTCTGTGTGTGAGTGTTTTTTAATTGGGTTTATTATATGTCAAGTCACAGTTTTCAAATGGATCTTTTTGATGTTTGTGGGAGAGTTAGTTAAGAAATTAATGAGAAGGGTAAACAAATGGCATATTTTAACCCTGTGCTGGGCATGTTGCTTTTTGATTCTGCTGCCGTTTAAGCCAGGAAATGTAATTTTCATATATTGCCCAGATTTGAACAGAAGATGAGAAGGAAGCTTCTCAGCAAATAGTAATGCAAAACTTTTTCTTTGTTTCATTAATTTTACTTCTAGTTTTTAATAGCCTTCAATAAAAATATATTTGCATCACATCCTTTTTGAGTCAAGAATAGTAAGGATAATGTTAATAGCTAAGCTAATCTACATGTTTTGTAAGATCAGCAAACACATCACAATGCTTTATTAATATCAGTCTTTGTTCTAAGCAAATAAAGGACGCAACTACTGGCAAGTTAGTTTTTAGAAGCCCTATAAAATAAAAGGAGGTGCAATTCTTTTTATTTTTAAATCATGGCACTTGTTTTCGACTGAAAGATTTGCTTTGGTTGAATTTAGAGAATTTTGCTTTTGCTTGTTGTTGTTTAATAATGTGTGTGGATGAAAACAGCCACAGGTAATGGAGCTCTCAAGAAAACAGCTGACTTCAATAAGCTGGTTGAGTTCTGTAACAGTAGGAGACCATTATTAAAGTGGTTTTGAGGGACAAGGATGACACCTTCATTTTAAGCTCTCCAGATTAAGTAAGAGCGAGCCTACCTTTATCATGGGAGACGGATTTGATTGGCAGGCATTTTATAACCAAACCTACATTATAGCAGCGTGAGTCGTAAAGATTTTCTAAGCAATTTAGACAGATGATTTTTTTTTTTAAGCCCAGAAGAAAAGTCAGAGATGGGTAATAGGTTTTGAAAGCAAATATCTGATTTGAATTAATGATTAAAGACCGCAGAAATACATAGCATATTGGTAAATTTAGTTCCATAAAAACAAAGCAAGCATCACACCTCAGAATTTCAAATAAAATAGAAGCATCCAAGAATAGCAAAGAAAATTAAAGGAATTGTGAATTGTAAAGTGCAGTGAGTGAATAATCCTAACAAATATTCAACACACTTTAAAACTGTAATATTTACAATAATTTATACTTAGGCATAGATAAATGATGCAGTGTTATGGATGGAATAAAACAGAGTTTCTAGGAATAGATCCAAATGTATCTGGGAATTTAGTGTATGTTAAAGTTGCATTTTAGATCACTGGGAACAAATTTTTAAATAAATTCTTTTGGTAAAATTTATTAGACACCTAGAGAAAGAATGAAGCTGAACACCTATTTAGAACCTTATGCTAAAATCATTTGGGGATCAGCATGTTATGTGTAAATTAAACCGTAAAATTCTAGAATAAAAAAATGGTCAGTGTATGTGAGGTCTTTCTAAGAAAGACAAAAAGTCAAGAAGCCATAAAATAAAATAATAAATTTACTGGGATTGAGTGTATACGTATATATTTATATATGAAATTTACATTAATATCTTGTGATGATCAGTTAGATTCCTTATCCCTATATTCCTATAAATTTCAAAAAAGGCGTGATGAAATTCTATCTCCCTTTCTTCAGCCCTGCCCTTCGGTTCTGGTACTACTCCTAACTTATTTGAGGGCAGACAAAGAATGAGGTAGGTATAACTCTACACTTTACCCACAAGCAAGACTTTCTTTGGAATCCCTATTGAATTCCTTTGCTGGTTCCAGAAAGAGTTGGGCTCTGGATTTGGTGACCAGTACCTGTTCTTCTGTAGATATTTTTAATTTTTTTCCGAAAGAGATGTGTGTTGGAGTCTCTCTTCAGGTTCAGACTTGAAGGACAGCCCCATGTTTCTCTTGGGAAGAAAATGAAAATATTTTTACAACATTTTTTAAAAAGCTTATTTATTTTTAGACCATGCACAAAGTGGATGTTGTATATATATAGAGAGAGAGGGAAATCACGATGGATAGTACTTAATATTGGCATATAACTAATATAAATAATACAAATTTGATTTTTGTTTAATATGGGGTGACATAAATTCAAGGTATGGAAAGTTATGTAATTTTAGACATAAAAATAAGAAAAGATCTATTTATATTTGTTGACATTTTTCTTGGCCTCTGAAGTTGCTCCAGCTGAAATTAAACCATTTTACTTTAGCATATAAAAACAAGTGTATTTATTTTTGATAGAGACAGTGTGATCAGGGGAGGGGCAGACGGGGAGACGGGGAGGGAGGGGAAGAGAGAGAGGGAGAATAAGAATCCCAAGCAGGCTCTGTGCTGTCAGCACAGAGCCCTATGTGGGGCTAGAACCCACAAAACCGTGAGATTATGACCTGAGCTAAAACCCAAGAGGCAGACGCTTAACTGACAGAGCCACCCAGGTGCCCCAAGAAAGAATATGTTTTGTAAATCAAACCAGTTCTTTAAAGATCCTAAAGGCTACCAACTGGACAGTAAACAAAGATAACCACTAGCCATGACCAAAATAATCTATAAAGAGATGCAAAGAAGGCATCTTTGTTGAGACAGATCTTGAGAAAATTGTCTTTCTGCCTTTCTGAATTCCTGTACAGAGGCAGATCTAGACTTTGTGGGCACTGAAGCTTGTGCCCCTTGGGCCCTCTTTCAGAAAAAACATTTTAGAATGACACATGCAAATTAAGTTGAAGGAGTGAATATCCTTCCAAGTGAGGGATCCAAAAGTTGGAACTTTGTTACCTTTACGCTAAATTCCCCTCTGTTCCTGTGCTAATTATTATCTGATTTACTGTGTGCCATTCATCAGACACTTGATCATACATGGCCTAATCTTGTTATTTTACTCTCCGTGCCTAGAATTTAAATTTGGGGTAGCATTTTTCAAAATTCATGCTGTTGCACTCTGCCTTCACCTTCTCTATTTCCTGCCCCTGGGTGCTTATCCTGAACCGAATGTCTGGTGCTTAGAGTGGATGCTCGATAGCTATTTAGAGAATGATTTTTGAATAAATAGTGGATGAATAACCGTTTCTCTGAAATGGACGTTTCTCCTTCGTGTTAAGTAAATAAGATGTACCAGGCTAAATGTTTCTATAGATCTTTTAAACGTAATTGACCGTTTGGATATTTTTGACTCAGTTGGACCTGATAGCATCAATTCAAGAGTTTATCAATGTGAGGAATCATTTTTCAAAATGGGTGACGTCTTAATACAGTCAACATCTGAATATCTCCTAGAAAACAATTGAATTGATTCAACAAAATCACCCAAAACACAGAAACATTGTCTTCCTCTACAGTCCAACTAAATGCCAGGTTTATACAATCACCTGTGTCTCCCCTTACTTTCACAGTCGTAGTGACTGTGTCATTATTGACGAATTTTCACAGCATCCTTTGATCTCAGATGTAAATGTAGATGTGGGTGCACTTCTCCAGCTTTCTTCATCTGTCCTTGTCTTCTTCCTTATTAAAAAATTACCCATGTGGAAAATTAAAACGAAAGCAAAACTAACTCTAGAATCACAACTCACAAGCACTGCAATGATTCATAATTTTTACAACTATTAAGGGTGCACTCCCTGTGGACTACAGCATAGGTGAAATAGGCTGTTGGTTAAGTACGAACTCCAATTTAATCCTTCCCCACCACTCAAGAAGTAAGGGAAAATGACAGTGGAACAGCCTTAGATTAATCTTAATTTCTTTTTTCAAGCAAATTATTAACAAATGTTGGTCTGCACTCCGCCCCCCCCCCCCCGCAACACAACAAATTGCTTTCAATGCCAGGATGCATTCTTTAGTGAAATCAGGAAGATACAAACATGGAATTATGGCTTCTTTGCCATGAACATATTGGCAATTATTGTCTTTTTATTATCATTGCCCAACTAAATTCCATTAGCATTTAAGACAGCACACATGAAAGGAACCATAATGAATATGAAAATCCTGCAAAGGGGGATAGTGACCTTATGTTGATATACATTCAGTTGTACAAATAAACACAAGAAACATTATCAGCAAGTTTCAAGGGATAATTTTAAGGACCCCAGCTTCTGCTACCCATTTAGAAACAGTGCTACATTGATATTCTAAAACTGTTTCATCCAATTAAACCCAGTTCCAGTCCCAAGACCTCTCTCGCCATATTTCTAATTAGATACAAAGTGACTAAATGTTCTTTATTGACCATGTGAGGAATAAAAGTTGGCTGATGTATTCCATATCAGTTTCTGTTTTCTGATTGTAAATATGGTTATACATGGCCTGAGATCAAACAGAGATCTACGTAAAATTTGAGTAAGGAAAAATTAGTCATTGGAGGCAGATCTGAAATGAAGTCAGAAGGAGGTTCTTGTACTGATGAGACCATGAGTTAGAATGGCATTCGGAGCATGGCCTGTGAGTCTAGGCTCCACCAATCACTCGCCCTGTGACACTGGGCAAGTCTCTTAATCTCCGTCTCCCTCCACATTGCTTTCCTTATTGTAAGATGACAGCAAGACTGGATTCATCACAAAGATTATCTCATAGACTTATCATGAAGATTAAATAAGTTAATGACTATAAAGTGCTTAGATAATGCCTGGTATGTAGAAACTCTTAAAACAGTATTTTCAGGTGAAGTAAAGAAAAGGTGAATTTTAGGCTACTTCTGAGGCACCATGGGGTTTCCATTTGTGAACTGTCTTTCATACTTCTAGAAAAAGTGACAATATGAACACTAGGAAAGAGAAAAATTTAATATTATTATCAGAATAAGGAGTATGAGTTGAGCTTCGGGTCCAGCAGGTTCTAGATGCCAAACCTATGATACTTTCGTTGTGGTAACCACCAAGATACATTTGATTAGCTAATATGCCAGTGTTAGAAGGCTCTTGGATTCATCTGTAGTTAGCATGTTAGACAGCAATACAAATCCCTGTTGTGGGTGTATTTAAATATTCAGAGATGTGGTGCCCTTGAAAGTGTCTCTAGTAATTTACTTTTGTAAATCTGTAAATGGACTGTAGATATTGTCCTACTACTCTTTCTTCAACTCCACTGAACTCCAGTGCCTTTCAAAATTGGTTCAATAATAAAGCTGAAATACCTCAATGAGTTCACTTGTGCCCAAAGGAAGCAGTTCTTAAAAGTCACATTTAAACAGACAAAAAAAAAAAAAAAAAAGGTCCTTGATGGCAGGGACCTTGTCTATTTTTCCCATGTGCTTTCTCCGTGCTTGGAACATTCCCTGGCATATACATAAATATTCTTTCATTATACTTTATTTGTTTTGAATTTGAATGAATGTATGGAGGAAAGGGTGGTAAATTTTCAATCAGAAGAATATATTGTATATTTCCAGATTTATAGAGACAAAAAATCTGGTTTATGGTCCTCAAAATTTTACAACTACAAAAATATAGCTATAAAAAGTCCAGCATTTCATAAAGTCTGTATATCAGTGTGAGGAGAATTGATACATTTACTGTGTTGAGTCTTCCCATCCATTAATATTGTGTGACTTTCCAATTAATGAGTTTTAAAATTTCTTTCATCAGCATTGAATAGTTTTTAGCATACAGGCCTTGTACATACTTTGTTAGAATTTGAAGGACTTTTTGAGGGATTGTAAATGATGTATTTTTAAGTCCAATGTCTATGTGTTCATTGCTAGCATATGGAGATAAAACTGATTATGTACATCTATCATTTTTTTAATTTTATTTTTTATTTTTTAGAATTTACATCCTAATTAATTAGCATATAGTGCAACAATGATTTTAGGAATAGATTCCTTAGTACCCCTTACCCATGTAGCCCATCCCCCCCCACAACCCCAACCCCTCCGTAACCCTCAGTTCTCCATATTTATGAGTCTCTTCTGTTTTGTCCCCCTCCCTGTTTTTCATTATTTTTGTTTCCCTTCCCTTATGTTCATCTGTTTTGTCTCTTAAAGTCCTCATATGAGTGAAGTCATATGATTTTTGTATTTCTCTAATTTCACTTAGCATAATACCCTCCAGTTCCATCCATGTAGTTGCAAATGGCAAGATTTCATTCTTTTTGATTGCCGAGTAATACTCCATTGTATATATATATACCACATCTTCTTTATCCATTCATCTGTCGATGGACATTTGGGCTGTTTCCATACTTTGGCTATTGTTGATAGTGCTGCTATAAACATGGGCGTGCATGTGTCCCTTCAAAACAGCACACCTGTATCCCATGGATAAATGCCTAGTAGTGCAATTGCGGGGTCGTAGGGTAGTTCTATTTTTAGTTTTTTGAGGAACCTCCACACTGTTTTCCAGAGTGGCTTCACCAGCTTGCATTCCTGTATGCCTAACCTTTTTAAAAATTTATTTATTTTGAGAGAGCGAGATGGGGGAGGGGAAGAGAGAGAGGAGGAGAGAGAATCCAAAGTGGGCTCCACACTGTGTATAGCCTGACATGGGGCTTGATCTCATGAACTATGCGATCATGACTTGAGCTGAAATCAAGAGTCTGACATAACTGACGAAGCCACCCAGGTGTCCACATGTATGTTTATCTTCTACCTTGAGATTTTGCTGAATACACTCATTAGTTCTAGTTCCCCAAGATTCCTTGGGATTTTCTATGTAAACAATCACATTATGGAAATAAAAATACTTGTATGTTTTAGTATCTGATCTGTATGCTTTTTATTTCCTCTTCTTGCCTTCTTGCACTGCCTAGAACTTTCAGTCCTGTGTTGAATAAGAATGGTGAAAGTGGATATGCTTGCTTTACTTTTTTTTTTTCATTGACAATGTATTTATTTGCCAAGGACAGAATGTGAGCTTTTCAGTATAGAATTACCCATCCCTTACCCAGCCTTAAGTGAAATAAAAATCTAGACATAAAACATAAATAAATGGAAACATTTGTTAGGTATACAGATAGCTCCAAATAGTTCCAAGGGTTATCAAGAGCCATTTGTGGTTTCCTGAAGAGTCTGGATCAATGATCAAGTGAAACAAGCTATCGCTTTGGAATTGTGCTTCTTTGTTAGGAGATCACTAGTGGCAGTTCCCTCCTAAATACCATGTAGAAGCCTGGAGATTTTGTTGGGGAAAAGTTTTTAAATTATTAATTTATTTTCCTTAATAAGGATAGGGTTATCCAAATTGTCTGTATTTGGTCAGTTGTGGTAGTTTGTGTTTTTTGAGGAATTATTTCATGCCACCTAAGGTCTAAAATGTATGTGTGCGGGGTTGTTTGTAGTCTCTTATGATCCTTTGATATCTATAGAATCTGTGGTAATATCCATTTCATTCCTGATGTTAGTAATTTGTGTCTTATCTCTTGTTTTTAACAGTCTTGCTAGAGATTTATCAATTTTATGTTATAATTTCAAAGAACCAACTTTCTGTTTCATTGACTTTTCTCTGTCATTTTATTTTGTTTTGTTTTTAATTTCTGTGATTTCTGCTCTTAACTTTCTGATTTCTTTCCCTCTGTCTTCTTTGGCTTTATTTTGCTTTCTTTTTCTAGAGTCTTGAAGTGGGAGCCTAGATTATTGATTTGTGTCACTTCCTCTTTTCTAATGTGTAAATTTAGCGCTATGAATTTCTTTTTCACTACTACTTCAGTTATATCCCACTAATATTGTTACTGTATTTTCATTTTCATTAAGTTCATTTTTTTTTTAATTTCCCTTGAGGTTTCTTTGACCCATGGGTTCTTTAGAAGTGTGCTGTTTATCTTGCAAGTATTTGGAGATTGTCCCGTTACCTTTCTGTTCCTGATTTTTAGTTGGATTCATTTGGGGTCAGAGAATACACTTATTTCAATTCTTTTAAATGTGTTTAGGTTTATTTTATTCCCCTAGATAGAGTCTATCTTGGTATATGTTCCATAGAAACTTGAAAAGCTTCTCCATAAATGTGATTAGATCCTGTGAGTGATACTGTTTTTTGAGGTTTTCTGTACTGCTAATACTCCCATCTCTGAGAGAGTAGTGTTGAAGATTCCATATATATAGATCTGTCTTTTCAGTTATATCACTTTTTGCTTCACATATTATGTACCTCTGCTGTGTGTATTTAGAGTTGCTATGTCTTCTTGATGGATTGACCCTTTTATAATTATTCAGTGTCATTCTGTGTCTCTTGTAATTTTCTTTGCTCTGAAGTCTAATCATCTGATGCTAAATAGCCACTCTGCTTCCTTTTGATTAATTTTTGCATAATATATCTTTTTTCATCCTTTTACTTTGAATCTTTCTATATGATTGTATTTAAAATGAATTTCTTACAGGCAGCCTATAGCCAGGTCATGTTTTTGAATCCACTCTGCCAATTTCTGTAGTTTAATTAGTATACCTAGACTACTTACATTCGATATAAGTATAGATAGGATAGGGCTTAAATCTTCCTTTTTTTTGGTTATTTCTGTTTCTTCTGCCTTCTTGTGGGCTATGTGAAAATTTTTTGAAATAAAATTTTGATTTATCTGGAGTGATGGTGAGTGCATTGTCTTGGAGAGCTTTTTCAGTGATTACTCTGTGTATTACATTATATATACATAACTCATCTATTGGTATAAATCACCAGCTTGAGTGAATTATAGGAACCTTACCTACATCCTTTTATTGCCCTCCATCCTCTCCAGTTTATCATATAATTTCCCTAAATATTTTGTCTATACATAAAGCACCACATCAGAGCGTATTACAATTTTTGCCTCAACCATCGAACATAATTTACAAAACTCAAGAGAAGAAATGAGCATTTTACTTACTCATAGTTTTACTGTTCCTGTTCTTTTATCCTTCTTCATGTCCCACGACTCCATCTTTTATTCTTCCTTCGTTGCCTTTCTGTTTCGAAACTTCCATCAGCCATTCTTTTAGGTTAGGTCTACTGATTACTTTGCGTGGTTGGAGAATGTCTTGATTTCCTGTGCATTCCTGAAGGATATTTTCACTGACTTTTGAATTATGGGTTGGCAGTTCTTTTCTTTAAACACTTAAAAAATATTGTGCTACTTCCTTTAGTCCTCCATGGTCACTGATGAGAAATCGCCTGTCATTCTGGCTGGTTTTTTGTGCTATCAGGAAGGTGCCATTTCGCTCTTGTTTCTTTCAAGATTTCTTGGTTTTCATTTCGCAGAATTTTGACTATGGTTTATCTGGGCCTCAATTTATCCTGTTTGGGGTTTGCTCACCTTCTTAAATCCACACGGTTGTGTTTTTTTATGCCAAATTTGGGATGTTTCTAGTTATTTTTTATTTTTTGACTACTTTCTAATTTCCATCATTTTTCTCCTCTCCTTTTGGGACTCTGATGACATGAATGTTAGATCTTCGTTTTTATAATACCACAGTTCCTTGAGGCTCTATTCATTTTGTTGTCCCATCTATTTTCTCTTTGTTATTCAAACTGGATAATTTCTATTCTATTTTTGAATTCACTGATTTTTTCCACGGTCTCCTTTCATTCTGTTGTTGAGCCTATATCCATTGAGATTTTTATTTCAGTTATTGCATGTTTCAATGCCCGTATTTCAATTTGGTTCTCTTTTATATTCTCTCTTCTTAGGTGGGATTTTAGAAAATTGTTTCAGGTGTGTTCATAATTGCTCATAGACTCATTTTTATGATGATGGCTTTAAAATCTTTGTCAGATAGGGGTTCCCGGGTGGCTCAGTTGGTTAAGCATCTGACTTCGGCTCAGGTCATGATCTTTTGGTTCGTGGGTTTGAACCCCTAGTCGGACTCTGTGCTGACAGCTCAGAGCCTGGAGCTTGCTTTGGATTCTGCGTCTCCCTCCCTCTCTGCCCCTTCGCTGCTCATGCTCTCTCTCTCTCAAAGATAAACGAATATTAAAAAATCTAAAAAAAAATTTGTCAATAATTTTAACATTCCTATCATCTTAACACTATCATTTTAGTGCCTACTGATTATTTTTTCACTGAGGGTGAGGTTTGAAAGATTCTTGTCATGACCAGTGATTTTTCGGTGGAAACCTAGTCGTTTTGTGTAGTTTGTTATGAGACTCGGGATCTGATTCATACCTTTTGTTTTAGCTGATTTCTTCTAGCGCTGCTCCAACAGGCGAAGGAGTGCATGGCTTCATTCCTTCCGGGTAGGGCTAGGAATCCAGGTTCCCCGCTCAGCCTCTGTTTACCCCCCAGGAGAGGCTCCTCATTAGTGCTGGACAAGATAGGAGTTCTAACTACTCTCCAGGCTTCTGCTGATACCACCCTGCTTGTGAGGGTCAAGAGTGACTTGTTACTGCTTCTCTCGTAGCTTCTGCTGACACCACAGTGAGAACGGGGTGACCTTCGCCTCTGAGTGGTGGTGACAGTCCTAATTCCACCTGGCCTCCAGTGACACTGTGCCAGCAGGGGGCTGGAACACCTCATTACTGCTGATGGGGTAAAAGTCCATAAACCATTTCATCTCCACTGACACTACACAGGTGTGGCCTCATTGCCACATGGCTAGAATGAAAGTCACAGCTTCCTGCTCAGTGTTCTCTGATAGCACCCTGGTGGAACCCCGTGCCTCAAAACAGCCTGGAGAGGGTAGAAATGTTAGTCCCCTGCTCAACCTTTGCTGGTGAGATTAGTGGTAGGCACAGAGTTGTCCCTGTTTGGTACAAGTAGTTATTGTCTGAAAGCCTTTGTCCTACTGGGCCGTCCCTTTCTTGGTTTTTTGTTTTGGTTTATGTTTCTGTTTGTTTTTTGAATATAAAGAGCAGGCTTTGGGTTTTTGTTTTCTTTTGTTGTTCCTGTACCCATTGGTGTTTCTGAGTCACTGGCTTTTTCAGTCCTAAGTCTGGGATATATGAAGCAGAAAGTAAGTCTGGAGAATTTACCACTCTGTCATATTGGAGGTTCTGGGGTTCCTGGCTGGTTTGCCTTTTTCCCTCAGCTTTTCAAAATCTCATTATGTTTATTTTGTATGTAATATTAAGGCTTTCTGGTTGTACTTAGCAGGAAGACTAGGGAAACAGTATATCTATTGCATCTTTTTTTTTTTAATTTTTTTTAACGTTTATTTATTTTTGAGACAGAGAGAGACAGAGCATGAACAGGGGAGGAGCAGAGAGAGAGGGAGACACAGAATCTGAAACAGGCTCCAGGCTCTGAGCTGTCAGCACAGAGCCCGACGCGGGGCTCGAACCCACGGACCGTGAGATT
The DNA here is from genome assembly GCF_023721935.1 of Panthera uncia. NCBI lineage: Eukaryota > Metazoa > Chordata > Mammalia > Carnivora > Felidae > Panthera > Panthera uncia. The sequence continues at coordinate 142,011,795 of NC_064810.1, forward strand.
ATGACCTGAGCCGAAGTCGGACGCTTAACCGACCAAGCCACCCAGGTGCCCCTGCATCTTTTACTAGAATGAGAAGTCTGCATTATTCACTTTTTTCCTCAACATTTAGAACTTTTCCCATGAGGGAACCAAACAGATTTTTTTTTTTTCCTACCAGATTACTGAAACTCCTTTTCTTCTCTCTGCTTAGACACTGAAGATGGTTATGATTTATGTGAATTTTGTTCCCATAACAAATTTTTGTGAATTTTGTTTCTCATGCTGGATTCTGACTGTTGCAATAAAGTATAACAAAAGAGGCTTTCAATGTTTCCAAGTGGATTGTCTCCTGTAAGGTAAATTAAGTGCCTTACACTACTGATAGGTTTCAATTAGTACGCTAAGCCCATAAGTTGTTTTTCAATACAGGAAAGATAAAGAGAGGAAATACTGGGATAATTTAGAGAAAAAAATAAAAAAGCTTGAGTCCTAAATACTGGTATAGGTTCAAATATTCTATCATGCTCAATAAACAAGCTTACACTTGTGAACTAAATCTATAATACTCATAGCAGTGCTTGGGAGGATTGCCTTGGAATGAACTTTAAACATTTTGAAAATGAGAGATCACTTTTTCACATCATGCTGTTTCATTTTCTTTTATCCAACAATTGAAATAACATAATACAGAGTGATGCTGCCCAAGTGTGATCCACAGACCCACAGCTTCGGCATCGGCATCCCTGGGAACTTGTTAGAAATGCAAAATCTTAGGCCCTAGCCAAGACTTAAGTCACCACTGCTGGATGTGGGGTTCAGGAGTCTGTGTTTAACCATTCCCAGGGTCCATGGATGGTTATTACATATACCTTTGGCAAGGTGGATAGGAATTTGGGCTCCAGAACCTGATTGCCCATTCCAGTGCTGCCCAGTTCTTAGCTGTGTAATACTGTTCACCGTTGTCTTAGTTTCCCTGATAGGGTAATAGTCTTAATGGGCTATATCTCAGAGGATTGTTTGGAAAATCAAACAAAGAAATGAACAGATAAAAGGTATATGCTGTTGTGCTTAATGTCTTCCTAATAATTGATAAATCGTAGCTATTCGAATTAAAATGTATCGTGTGACCATAATAGCTAAAAAAGAGAACTTCAACTGATTTTATGTCTCCATTTGTATTTTTACTCTTACTAGAATTCATGTGGTTTGGAAATACTTGATTTACCTGTATTTAAGTCATTTGCTAAGATAGTATCTTTTTTTGGCCATGCAAGTATGAGCTGACTGCATGTTCAGTTTACATTCCCTAGGAAAGGTTTGGTGCACAAAACAAGAAATACATGGAGAGAAACATGTCCACATACACACATGCACACATACACATCAGTTGATTTACATCGTGTCTGTAGGGGATGATTCATGGTACCCAAGCAAACGGGCGCACGAGGATTGTTTCATAAATGTTCCCTTGTTTCTGTGGCTCCTGGGGCCTATCTTTTCCCTATATATCCCTGCCTATTTAATAATTCTAAGATAACACACTGAATTCATCCTTTTTCCTCACTACCCTTTTGTCCTCCAGAGCCTCTGAACATAAACTCTGCTTCCTTCTAGCTTCCTGAAGCCCACATTCTGCTGTTCTGTCATAATGTTCTCTCTGATCCAATCCCACATGCAAGCTTCAGAACTTGCCATGTGTATTCCCATGGGACCCTCGTCTCATGTCCTACAGCATGGATTTGTTGGAAAGACAAATTTGGCCCATCGTCTGCACTTGGATCTTGATAATTACTTTTGTGTGAATACATCCTGTGTCACTATCAGTTTAACCATTATTTTTAGGGCTGGGACATGAGTATGTTGTTCTTTATCTTTTTATATACCCAGCCTTTGATTGTTCAATGTCTCCCATGAAAAAATTTAAAAGAACTAAAAATTTTTAAAAATGTTTATTTATTTTTGAGATACACAGAGAGAGAGGCAGAGACAGAGCACCAGCGGGGGAGGGGCAGAGAGAGAGAGGGAGACACAGAATCCGAAGCAGACTCCAGGCTCCAAGCTGTCAACACAGAGCCTGATGTGGGGCTCCAACTCAGAGTGAAAAGATCACAACCTGAACTGAAGTCAGACGCTCAACCAGCTGAGCCACCCAGGTGCTGAAGAACTAAAATTTTGATAACACCTTTCACTTTGTGAATTTTTTTTACGAGTACTCTACTAATATCATTGACGGGCTCTTTCTTTACATGAGGCACTGTGTGGTTTATATAACGTGACTTTTTTGATTTCCGTTACCCCATACAGTAGGTACTGTTATCATCCCTGTTTTCCAGAGGGTGGAACTGCTATCAGTAACTTCCTAAGGTTACAATGAAAGTACAAGTTCATGAGTGGCTTATAACTCAGGTATGGCGACTTCAAGAGCCCTCTTTCACAGCCACTTTGTTCTGCGACCTATTAAAATTACCATACAGGGTACAACAATTAACAGAGGTTAAGTAAACATGGCCTGGGGTAGCTACATAGGTTCTCTGGCTTCAAATTCTGTACTTTTTCGGTTATACCATAGGACCACTGTGCAAGTAAATGTTTGCTAATGGAAATAAAGACTTGAGAGGACTTCTTCCATGGACCGTAGTTTTTCTACGTCTGACTTCTGGCATCTCATCAGAAGATGCAGATGGCTTGTTCCATATGTTAGAGATAAGAAGAGAGAGACAGAGGAGGGGAAGGAGGGATAAAGGAAGAGATGGATGAATGGAGGCAGGAAGAAGGCACATTTCATTAAGCAATAGGGTATCTGATTTCCTGTGTGCCACCCATGTTTTGTTTCTGTTTTACTAGTTGAAATATAAATGACCTTATAATTGTCACCATTCATTGGTAAATGAAAATCCACCTGAAGAAATTTTATAACAGCTTCCCTATACTTATTTATACAGAGAAATAAGAAGAGAAAAAAAGAATCCGAAACAACAAAAAGCCGTACCCGTAGTCATGGTAGTCACAACCACTAAATCTAGCTTCAGATTCTATTAAAGTAATGTGACCAAAATTAGGAAAAATCTGTACATATCCAGGGAGTAACAGAACATTAGCAATAAACAACCTGGTTTATAAAGCACAAATTGGGCTAGGCAGGTTTGGTCACACTTTTCCAATTGAATCACTGAGTTAGTGAATGAAGAGAAAGAAGTCGGTATACTGGATTTGGCCCATGAGTGAGGAACACACAGCTGTGTCTCTCTGTACTTAAAGCCCAACCCCAGGAGGAGGACGTTGAGGAAAACCAGTCAAGTCAGCTATGGGAATTATTGATTTGTTATTTGGACAGTGAGGGGGGAGCCATAAAGCAAGGAATCAGAACTGTGTGTAATTGGAATGGCACAAGGCGGTAAGGTGTCACTCTACAGCTGATTCTTGTCCGTGCGTTTGCTACAATTCTAGCTCTGTCCCAGTGTTTACTGAAAACTCAAAGACAAGTATTGTAAAGCACTGTCACCTTGGACATAATAAGTGGTCTTCTGGTCTGGCTGTCATCAAATCTAAGGGCCTATTACCTATACCTGCCCTGCCGTATCATGGTGGCTGTCATGGTTGCCCCCTTCATTTGTGCCCTCCTGGATTCAAGGACCACTTTCTCAAGTGCAGGGAGCTTGTTGGGGAGTCAGGGAGTTATCTCACATTCTAATTTCCCCCAAGCTGAGAACATGTCCATCGTTCTTTCTTATTCCAAGTAAGTGTCCTGTCCCAGAGTGTTGAACTGTGGACCTACATGTAAGCATGTTCACAGTTTTGTGTCTTCCTTTACGGCTCTCCTAGGTGGGGCGACTTGGTAACCAACTGGCTCCTCAGGCAGTGCGTTCTCTTTCAAGGGAATTGACTTTCCCTTCCATTTCTTGTTAGCCGCTTTCCCACTCTTAGAATGCTATACTTTAGCATTTTCTTTCACTCAAAGACTTTTGTTGTATGTCAAAAAAAAAAAAAAAAAAAAAGAGTTGTGAATAGAGCCAAGGATACCACCCCATTTTCTAGAGCAGGTTATTTTACAATAAGATCCATCTTGGAATCCATACATTCTGCTGTTGATTAACTCTATGTTTTTCCAAAATGACTTTAGCATTATAAACTTTCCTTTGTATTTTTTTTTTTTCTTTTCAAAATGATCAGTGGATCTTTTTTCCATATGTGCAAACTGATCTTCTCCCTGGTGATGGTTAAGAAGATTTGGCTAGGGAAAATAAATTTCAATTATTACTCATTCTTCATTGCTAGAACCTATCTTTCTCTCTCTGCATCCGACTCTACCTTTCCAACCCTGAGATGCATTTCTTTGTTTTAACATTGGTCTTTGGACACTGTCTCAAATGTTGGCCATCCTTCCCTGTAATCTGGTTAGTTTAAGAAACTGAGGCCACACCCATGCCATGTTCCTTTCCCTGTTGCAATAACAGATCTCCCTCCTTGTTCACCGATATGGATGTGAAAAAGAATTTCCTATGATGTTATTAATAAATGGAGAAAATGAGGTATTTATTTTTCTATTTTCAAGCAGTCTTTCATGAAAGCTAACTGGATAAGAGAAAGAAGTCACAAAAGAACCTATATTTGTTTATCAACCATGTACCAGGAATTATACTAAGTGCATTACTGGCCATTTTTCCTCTTTCATTTAATCTTTCTAATAAAGTCACAAGATACTTCCATGTTATAGGTGAGAAAATCAGGTATTAGAGAATTCAAGTTGCTAGCCCATGATCACAGAGAACATGACAAATAGAGCACAGTTAAAAATAAAGGCTGCCAATTCTCTCGTGGAGGGCAGGCTATTGGCCAGTATTTGTAGAACTGGTCCAGACAACACCTTTGCATTCCAGCTCACATCCCTCATTTTATAGGCATCTTTCTGCCACTGTCTTTCATTTCAATGTCTTCTCTCCTCAACCTGCCTATGACACTTACTGATAGTTTTATAATTTTTATTTAATGGAAGAGAAATACAGAGAAGTGTACAAATGTGTAACTTGATTTTCACTAAGTAAACATACCCATATTAGGTTGCACCCTAGATGTAGATCTAACATGATTAGCACCAAAAGCCCACCATATCTTCCTCATGGCCCTTTCCTGGACGTAACACCAAAGGTAATCACTATCCTGACTTCTAACAACATAGATCAATTTTACCTGTTTTTGATATTTAACCAATGGAATCAGAGAGAGTATATTCTTTTGTCTGGCTCTTGTTCAACATCTTGTTCATGCAATTCATGCCTGTTGTCCTATCAGCACATTCATTTTCGTTACTGTAAGATATTCCATGGAATGCCATGTTTATGTTTTTACTTTTGAGGGACATTTGTTCTTCTTCCAGTTTAGGGCTTTTACCAATGATGCTGCTCTTAATATTTTTGGACAAGCCCTTTGAGATACGTACCTATGCATGTCTTTTGACTATACATCTAAGACTGGAGTTGCTGCGTTATATGGCTGTGCGTCCTTGATAGCACTTGGTATTGTCAGTCTTTAATTTTAGCAACTTAGTTTATGTGTTTAGGTACATCATTGTGGTTGTATTTTTCCCATTCCTGGTGACTCACGAGATTAATCACTTTTTCAAATGTTCGTTTAATTGATAATCTTTTGATCTCATGCCTATCACATGGCTAGGAGCTGTGAGCTGTCCTTCAGAATATAAGCTTTGCTCTTAGCCTTTTGAACTAAAGCACCTCAAATGTGTGAAGGAACTCCTCACATTTAAGCCTTCCTCTGGGCTTTTGGTCCCATGCGGTCCCCTACCCCAGCAGAGTTTATGTTGGGGGCACTTTGGCAATTAGTTTTTGAACAGCAGCCATTCCCCATTTCACTATCCCATGAAGGCTATTCCTTCTCTAGTGTCTTGAGCAGACTTAAGTCAAACTTGATATGCTCTGTGATGAGGTCTGGCCCTAAGCAAAGGCCTCCAGTGACCATTCTCCTCTCCTATTCCTGCTTTGATTTGTGGCCCTTATCATTTGCTCAGGATTGTTCTGCCTTCCGACTGCCTCTGAACCCGACAGATTATTCTGCACCCATCTACACTGAAGTGAGGGGGAATTGGCATCAAGTTCTGGTCCCATAGTATATGTGTTTTGAGAAGGCTCATAGTAGTTTTGAAAATACCTCCTCAGTAGGAACTGGGCTACAATCTTCACTTTTTTGCAGCCATTAACATTTAATCCCTCCTACCTTGGCAAAAAAAAAAAAAAAAAAAAAAAAAGGCAGCTTTCTTGCCCAAATACATCAATTTAGGGGAAAAAAATTAGTCCTGGTTTATGCTCAGTAATTTAACTTCAAGCAAAATCATTACTTATGTAATCTAAATTATACCCTTGCTATCATGGGAGGAAACGGATTTAAAGAAAAAAAAAGAAAGAAATTTCCACCCTTCTGCGTACAAATACTTCTGTAGTATGATGACAGATCAGATGTGGAAGCTATTATATTTTACTTTGATAAATATAAAAGCATACTTAGATTATAGTGTTAAGGATGTCAAACTTAAAATCAGGTTTTGCCATCAACATTTACTGAAATGGTCTTTATCAGTTTAATTCTTTGAGTCTCTGCTACTAGCCAGTGACAAATACTTTTTCGCCCCATATTACTCACTGAGCTCTCTTGCATTAAATTTGTTTTTAAATTTCAGTACAAAAACTAAACCAACCAACTAAATGAAAATGTGAAAGAGAACCCTCAGAAGTGTACATAGTAACTGAGAGGCTGTCCTTTTTCTGTCAAGTATGGTAACTGAGGATTTTTCTTTGCTCCCAGTGCCTAATGCAATACAATATGGGTCCCACTGACTTTGCTGATGTTTCAGAGACTGACAAGAAGTTATACCAGATTATGTTAACGGGATGCAAGAGTTGATTTTTTTTAAGGCTTATTTATTTTTGAGAGAGAGAATGAATGAATGAATGAATGAGTGGGAGAGGGGCAGAGAGAGGGAGACACAAAATCTGAAGCATTCTCCAGGGTCTGAACTGTCAGCACAGAGCCTGACGTCAGGCTCGAACTCATGAACCACAAGATCAAGACTTGAGCTGATGTTGGGTGCTTAACTGACTGAGCCACCAAGGTGCCCCACAAGAGTTGACTTTTAAAAATTAAAAATCTTAATTGGTTATTTAAGAAATGATTGGTCACTTACCTTTAAAAATGAACACAACTTTAAAAATTTCTTTAAATGGAAACCTGTTCATATGGTTGACATATCTTTATTGTTCCATAAAATATGAAGATAAGTTAATAGTAAACGCTATTTTAGTCCTGATGAAAACATTTCTTTGGCATTGATTAACCAATTCATTACTAAGGTTTTATATTCTCATCAAATATAGACTGAGGTCCTGGAACTCAGAGAAGGACCATTTCTAGAAAACATGTGTACCAAAATAATAACTTTGGGGATCTAACATTCTATATCTTTGTTCTTTAATTTCCTATTCACGTGAACATAAGATTTCCAGTACTTTTCAAATCCAATGTATAACTCATATCCAAAGCCCCATCCTCTGATCACAGGCCAATACCTGTTGACAAATACTAAGTACTGAGCACATATACATGGAAAAAAAGTGCTATACTTAAAAAAGAGGGAATGTACACCCCTGTCTCAAATTGCATGATACCTGATGCTCTGTTGGCTGTTTTCAATCACATGTTTGTGTTTAGGTCCAGAAAATTAATGATTGTGCACTTTCTGGGATGTCTAAGTTTTTATGTGATTCCCTGAATTCACTCACCGTTTCCACTGTACCAAACATTCTGTGTAGCAGAGTGAGTAAAAAACTACTTAAAAATCCCAACCCTGTCATTAACTTTCTTTGTGAATTTGAGCTCCTCTTACATATAGAGAAGCAGAAAAAATAAAGATAATAAATAATGGAGGCATTCTGGTTCTTGAGTCCAGTGGTCTGCAAAACCATTTGTGTAGATCTTCCTTCCTGGGACCATTGAGCCCTTCCCTAGAAACCATGAGGTGATAATTCTCTTCTTTTATATAGGAAGTTGAGTTTCTGCTGCTTGCGGTGACTCATGAATTATGCTCATTGATGAAAGTAAATATTCATATTTGCCCGTGTCCCTGATTTCCCTTTGCCTTTTGATTATTATTTTGCTTTGTATTTTGGAACTGTATATCATTTGTCACATAAGAGGAAAGATTGATGAGCTGAATTTCAAAATGTCTTTAGCATTCTTACATAACATGGTTTCCAAAAATGTTTAAACATGAGGGTGCCCTCATGTAGTCTCATGACTCACCATCCAAAAATAATAATAAAAAATATTATAATAATCCTGGAATTTATAAGGGTGGCTATAGGAAATTGGACATAAAGGTTCAGGGAGCTACACTATTCACTATTTGGGGAGATATTTTAAAAAGATGGATTTTCTCATTGTATGTGCAGTAAAGATTATGAAGATACCTAGTACTGCAAATGTGACCTATCATCAGCATTAGTATCCTGATGAGGGGGTATATTGTAGACCTGACAATCCTCCGTCAGATTCTGTGAGGATTAGGCTTTTCAGTTTGATTATTCTTAGATTGTTGTTAGAAATCATCTCATAAGATCTTGGTGTCACACTATTTTTTTTTTCTTTCTGAAGGAAGTTCGCGTCACATAAAAATTGTTTAATAAAGAGTTAGAAATGGGAGCCAGAACATAGAGAAACTAACAAAGGGGGGTTACTAATCAGTCCAGAGCATAAATCACTGGACTTCAATAATTCCGCACCATGACTTTCAGGGGCCCCTTCATCCATGAAACCATGTTAAAAATTATATTTTAGGACTCTTGGGGAAAAGACAAATTCTCATACTAATACTGTATGATATTTCCTTTTTTTGTTTGTGACCCTGAGTGTTCATTTTTTTCTTCTAATAGAAAAAGAAGTTTTTGTAGGTCTCTAGAAAGTATTCTGGACCCTTGACACTGGGCCTGATACATAGATGAGCCCTAGGCAGCTAGTCACCCACTCACTCTGAGTCATTAGAATATATTTAGATTAGATTATCGCACAATTAGGCACCGTCTTAGAAGATGGAGGACTAAGCCCTGGGGGATTGGAATGTAAGGCATTTCAATACAATGTGTTGTTTCAATACAAAGAGAAAGATGATCAAATGTGGCCTAGAGAGAGAAGACTTCAGTCTGGGTTCTGGAGCTGGGGATCTGGAGAAACGTTTAAAAGTGGGGCAGGTGGGAGGGTGAGCAGAACAATGAAGCACAAAATCAAAACCCTGATCCCAGGGATCTCCAAGGTTATCAATAGAACCATAGATGTTGGAAATGGCTCCAGTCTTAATAGGCCTTCTGGAAGAAATTGCCTTTAGTTGTATAAACTAGGTGATTTGTGATAAAGTGTCTACCCATTTGCTTTTTGCCTCATCTCAATGGAGGAAAATTATACTCTATGCACTTGTGACGCTGAAAGAAAATTACTCTTTTTGCCTTTCTGCATTTTTCCCAGTATACCTTTTAGCAAATTTCGTATGCTTTATACTTGCAAGTCTTTTAATTGAAGGAATGTCAAAGCCTCCTGGTGTCATTGGAGACTTGTAATCTCCATGCTCACTTCATGTGTGAAAAGTTAAACGTCAGCCCTCGTTGAACATTCTTACCTTCATTTCTGCTGAAAATAATGCCAAACAGTAGCAGAATCTGGGCCTGGGGGTGGGGGTGTTTTAATTCAGCTTTAAACAGGTTTACTAAGATGCCTTTGAGGACTCTGTAAAAATTGAGCTTAGACGGATACACGTGTCAACATACTACAGATGAATAGAGTCAGAATTGTCTTCTTACAGAATAAAGCCTGTTTGTTCTGAACTCTAAAATAAAAACGCAACATCCTTTATTGCAAAGCATCCCCCTTTGCCTTAAAATTGAAAAAATACAGATTTAATTGGTTTTCTTTCAGTATTTTGGGTCGTCATTGACACAATGATAAAATTTCATGTAATTCATGTCACACATGTGGGAGAAAACATGTGATGTCACTGTGGGTGATAGAAAGCGACGGTTTGGATACATTAGATTCCCGCTTTATGTTCTGTCATTCATCACACAAGGAGAATGGGGAATCAAATGGGGGTGGATGATTGTGATGTTGCTAACACATCAACCATGACCTGATTTGAATAGTATTAACGTGGTGCGTAACAGCCCTATTAACCGCATAATTTCTTTGCGGTTTCAGCAGGTTATGTTGATAGAGCAGCAAAAGGGCCATGTAAACTCCAGTGGGTCATCCGGAGGCCTATAAGACACTGGGGTTCATACCTATGCAGTGACCATGTGCAGTGTTCCCAAACCTCAAAAACAAAGCTTCAGCTACCTTAAGTGAACTGCTTCTGGTCAGCTCCTCAGGGGCACAAACAAGCCCAGGTAGCAGTATCTCCAAGGGAGTTTGTTCTTTGGGGAGACAGGGAAAAAGACACTGTAGAGTTCATGTTAGTCGGTGCTGTCTGATTGGGTCAGTTGATCGTGCATAGAAGCTCCCAGTCTTTGGACAGTCCATAGTACTTTTGTAAGAAGCAGAAAGGAGAGTTTCATCTTGCAAACTTTTCCTCTCACTTTCTCTTCTGATTTGAAGGCTTGTTTGCATGGTCCTCTCCCCAAAAATCTCAATTACAGAGATGCTTTCCTGCATACTGTCTGTGCTGGCATAAAAAGCATATAGAAACTTGGGTTGTATTAAGCACACACTGCATACTTTTCAAATAAACACTAAGTGATTTATGCACTAATATAATACCAACTTCTGATGCTGTTGTAGGGTATTGTGAAGGATTTATGACTTTCTCACATTTCTCTCTTACCAACTTAGACATACTTCAGGATTTTATCATTGCTTTTGACAAAATACCTTGAGTTGAAGGTTGGAGTAGAAAGTGCTCCAAGTGCCAGATATTGGATAAGATCTGAGGCTGTTCAGATTGCTAAAGAAAGTCCCAATTTAGCCACTCTTCTAAAATTGAAAACCAAATCTGCAAAGCCTTATGTTATTTTTATATATCATGTGTGCAAATAAAATAGCATGTTGGACCATTTTTCATAGTATTTAGCTAAATCACATTTGTTTTCACCAAATGAAGAATAAATTCTTCATTTACTGTATCCTTTTACTTTTCTCTCCATGACTCTTTTTTCCAAGAAAACAGCTTTTGCAATCAGATGCCTACTAGCTGGGTGTTCATGAGCTGTGATGGATTACTTTTAATAGGTGCTATTTTCCTACTTCATTAACTGCTCTTTATCTGGTGGTGTTTCTTTGGGCAAGTTAGAAAAGAGACAATGGTTTAGCCATTTACCCAAATAGGCAGTGACATTAAATGTGTTTTTTAAAAGTTGATTACGTACAGACAAAGATGTGTTTATTTTGGGAATATGTATGAGTAAGAACTTGAGTGTGTGTGTGTGTGGGGGGGTGCGTGTGAGTGTGCGTGCACATTTTCAACTTAAAACTCTCTCTGCTGGCTGACTGCCATCACCATGCCAGTCTCCATGGCAACTTTCTTAAGGATAAAGTAACAGAAATGTGAGGAGGCCTCCTGCCCACAAACAAAGCTGCCCCAGCCCTGCCAGAGACCTGACTAGACAGAATCCCAGAACACTCCACATTCCATGAGAGTTATGCAGGTTACTGCAGCTGGCTCCATTTAAAGGTGCAGCGCCTCCAGTCCCGGGAGGAGAGTTAAAGAATGTCTTCCCACATATTGGAATGTAGATGCACAGCCCACATGTCTCGACATTATTTTTCCCTTCCCGTCAGCCTTGAATAACTTAAGTAGTTTATACCTAGCCCTAATTTTTGAGTGATATTTGGAACTTGGCTTCACAGAGACCATTGCCTGATAGAGTGTGCTTAAAACCCCACGGGGACATGATTTACGTACCTTGAAATCACTTGCAGAACGTGTCGACTAACTAATGTTTTAATATTTTGTCCCATTCTGCTTTCATGAAAAGAGGATATTTGTTTGCTTTTTAATAAATTGTAATGGATCTGTGTGAGTTCCCCCAAAAAATTAATAATATGATTTGGTAAATGATATTGCTATGGACTGAATGTTTGTGCCCTCCCCAAATTCATAGATCGAAATCCTAACTACCCAAAGTGATGGTGTTAGTAGGTGGGACCTTCGGAAGGCATTTATGCTGTGAAGTGGAACCTTAATACATGGGATTAATGCTCTTAGGAAAGGGGCCCCAGAAGCTCCCTAGTCCCTTCCTCCATGTAAGGACCCAGTGAGAAGATGTTGGCTATGAACCAGGAAGAGAACCCTTCTTCATGACCTTTAAAACATGACCATTTTGGCACCGTGGTCTTGAACCTCTGGCCTCTAGAACTGTGAGAAATAAGTTTCTGTTGCTTATACGCTATTTCGTGTATGGCATTTTGTTATAGCAGCCCAGAAGGACTGAGACAGGTATATACATAGTGTGTGTATATCATCGATTCTCAACCAGGGACAGTTTGTTCCCCCTTGAGACACTTGGAAATATCTGGAAGCATTTTTGGTTTGAAATGGGGGCCATACTACTGGCATCTAGTGGGTAGAGTTGGGAATACTTGTAAATATTCTACAATGCACGGAAGAGTCCCAAAATGTCAGCAGTACCAAAGTTGAGAAAACTTTATGAATACACGTAGATGTAAAGAGGGAGTGTTATGTGTTGTGGGCATGCGTACGTGTATACATACAGACTGATTTTAAAATAAAAATCCTAATGGGTAGCATGCTCAGGAATAAGCTAGGCACTTTTCTACCTAAGTTGTTTTTGCTCTGTCTGCTCAGAGTGGGAACCAGAATCCTCATAACAATTGTCATTCTTGGGTCGGCTGTTCAGATTTATCTGTGTAATTTGTTTGGCACTCTTGTAACTGCAGTTGTGTTTTCAGACCACCAAAGATTACCTGAGCACACCAGACCTACCCTAGAGAGTGAAAACTGTGTATAGTTTATTTCGTCTCTGAGAATGATTTCTGTGCAATGAACTATAAATAATACGCAAAATGTTTTGACATTAACTATTAATTCTTTCCTAGTAGGAATTAGTAAAATGCTTACTAAGTTTGGCTAAGGGAAATATTTATGATCTTCAGCATCCAGATTGCTCATTTCATCACCGAAGTTCTGCTAATGCTCTCTGGAGTGCTCATCTTGTTTCTAGCCAGTACTATTCACTTTCCCTTATGTCAGCTTTTTCTTTTAAAACATTTTTTAATGTTTATTTAATTTTGAGAGAGAGAGAGAGAGAGAGAGAGACTGGGAGAGAGAGAGACATACACACACAGAATCCAAAGTGGGCTCCAGCCTCTGAGCTGTCAGCACAGAGCCTGACGCGGGGTTCGAACTCACGAACCATGAGATCATGACCTGAGCCGAAGTCGGATGGTTACCCAAATGAGCCACCCAAGTGCCCCTGTCAGGTTTTTCTTAACCAATTGTGGAAAACACTGGGGTTCTAGTTGTGCAAATGCGAAGCTCACTTTCAAGACAAACCAAGGAAGTTGTATTGAATTAACCAGTGCTACTTTAAGTGTTACTTGAGCTGGTGAAGGACTATAAACACTTGATTACTGATCTGCAGTGATGTAGATAAAAATATTGAAAGTAAACTTTTAGAAACTTTTATAGCAATTTGATAATGTGCATTTCATCAAATAGTTGCATGTTAAATTTGCATACCGAATCACGGGGGGTGGACTAGCCATGAACTAGTCTGTGGGATCATAGAATTCATATGGTGAGATCACTTCCTGGTCTGTGACAAAATGGAAATTAAAAAAGCCACTGATAGTAAAAGAAATGACCTCATGTTCACTGTTTTTTTTTAAACTTGTAAATGCCTTCTTGTTTTATTCATGCGTTGGTTAGTTCTGTTTATATCCGGGCATGTCTGGGGACACTGACTGTGTTTTATTGTGATGCTGAGGTTAGTTTGTTACTCTTCACAGGCAGAATAGTGCCTGTGCACTATTGGACTTAGTGCAACCTACAAAGGGTCTCCTCTTGGAGAGAAATGAACATCATGTGTATCAGTAAGGCTATACCATATTATGCTGCTGTTATCAACAACCCTCAAATCTCAGAGTCTTAACTCAGCAAAGGTTTATTTCTGGCTCATAGTACCTGCCTATCATGGGGAGCAGTGGTCTCTTATTGTAGTCACTCAGGAACCCACGCTTATGGAGCATCCACCGTGTTTAACATCACTGACTACCGTCCAGAGATGAAGGGACTCTTCGGTTGCTTTTCCATCCAGATGGAATGCTATGCCTCAGAAGTGACTCACATGTCACTTCTCTCACCTCAGTTCCCAGAACTAGTCCCTTGACCCCATCCAACCGTAAGAGAAAAGGGGTGCAAATCCACATGTGCCCAGGCAGTAGGGATCCAGGAAGAGTTGGTAAAGCCCATTAAAGGGTATGCCACTGGAAAAAGCCTAGGCATTACCATTAGGGATATACCTTTGCTTTCAATACCCAGGTTCTTTTTAATGTGTCACTTCCTTCCACTGTTACTTAGGTGTAGGAGGCAGTATAGGGAAGCAAAAATGTTATTATTTTGATTTCAGATAGAATCGTAACCTTACAGCTCAGTTGCGGTACAACCACACATAAACCATTCAATCCTTTGAAATGGAACAACAGTGTCTACCTCATGGGTTGTGAAGATTAAATTGGTAGCTTCTATTAAAATGTCTTGCATAATGCTTACTAAGTGTAGGCCAAAGACCGTTTTTACTAGTAGGTTGTAATAGTTTGAACGAATCTGGTTTCCATCTGTAAAGTTCTAAATAAAGTTGGAATCAGTTTAGGTGGCACTCAACTCTCAAACTAGGAGAGATCTTTGAAGCATTTGTACAATATTGTCTATTGATGATGATCTAGCCAGTACATCCTGAATTCTTCTTTTTTTTTTTTTTTTAAAGTTTATTTATTTTTGAGACAGAGAGAGACAGAACATGAACAGTGGAGGGGCAGAGAGAGAGGGAGACACAGAATATGAAACAGGCTCCAGGCTCTGAGCTCTCAGCACAGAGCCCGACACGGGTCTCGAACTCACGGACCGTGAGATCATGACCTGAGCCCAAGTCGGACGCTTAACCAACTGAGCCACCCAGGTGCCCCATGAATTATTCTTTATGAAATAATGGTGAGAGTGGGAATATAGGACTTACCAAGGTTTTCTTTTGGGTAGAAGTATTTCTAGGGTTTCACAAATTTCCCTGTTAAAGCATTTATACATAATAGTATGTGATACCAGGTAGTAATTATTACGTGCGGGCACAAAAAGTTCACTTGGGTGTCACTCAGGTCTTTATTTTTCTACATTAGTGTGTAATATAGTTTTTAGGACATTAAGCATGTGATAGGCTAGATCTTTTTTGTTGTTGTTGTTTAAAAAAATTTTTTTTAATGTTTATTTTTGAGAGAGAGAGCATGAGTCAAGGAGGGGTAGAGAGAGAGGGAGATAGAAAATCCACAGCAGGCTCCAGGCTCTGAGCTGTCAGCACAGAGCCGACTCGGGGCTTGAACTCACAAGGTGTGAGATTATGACCTGAGTCGAAGTCAGAAGCTTGACTGACTGAACCACCCACGCACCTGATGGATCTTATTTTAAATCCCTGTCCACTTTCAACTGACTTTCAGGCCAATTACATATGTTTTTTTTTTTTTTTTTTTTTTTTTTCCTGTTTAAGAGTTGATTATATCGGTTATTCTTTTTTTTCTTAATTTTTAAGTTTTTGTTTTAATTCCCGTTAGTTGACATACAATATTATGGTACTTTCAAGTCGACAACACAGTGATTCAACAATTCCATATGTTACCCATCGCTCTTCATAACTACACTCCTTGATCCTCATCAGCTATTTCACCCCTCCCCCGCCTACCTCCTCGCTGATAGAGGTTAATTCTTTTTATTTTATTTATTTTTTTAACGTTTATTTTATTTTTGAGACAGAGACAGAGCATGAACGGGGGAGGGGCAGAGAGAGAGAGAGACACAGAATCTGAAGCAGGCTCCAGACTCTGAGCCTTCAGCCCAGAGCCCAATGCGGGGCTTGAACCCACTGATCGTGAGATCCTGACCTGAGTTGAAGTCGGATGCTTAACTGACTGAGCCACCCAGGCGCCCCTAGGTTAATTCTTTTTAAAAGAAAGATGATTAAATATAGTTGAAGTAAGCCTAATAATGATAATTGATATGCCAGAAGATTATTTCTGCAAATAACAGATGCTATTGATAATTAGAGCAGTTTTGCATTTGTGACAAGGAAAGAGCCATCCCAGCAGTAGTAAAACATGTGTCAGGGACTCATTTCCATTGTAAGGGTGACAGTCAAGCTCTTGTCTTCTTCTCTGGCCTGGCCACCGGTGAATAGTTTGAGCATATGACTGAATCACTTTTGCTCCTTCTCTTCCTGCCTCCTCTCCTCTCTCCCTCTTGAGACTCTGGGCCATGCTATTAGTTGGATGATTTCAAAAACGGATGTCTTACAGGCATATGCCATTGTTTTTGTCATAAGCATTGTGGTGTATTGATGCAAAAAAAAAATACACCCCTTACTGTAACCTCTCTTAAGAGGACTCCGCAGCTCCATTCTGTAAGGGGTGGAGTCTATAGCCCTGTCCCTTTAACCTGGACTGGCTGGGAGGCTTTCTCTGGTCTCATCAGCAGAAGTGATGGTATGTCAGTCAGAGTCTTGGCCTCAAGAGCCCTTGCATGCTTCTGGTTTCTCTTCTGGAAGATTGTCACTGCTGTGAGAACAAAGCAGGCTAGTCTGCTGGGGGGATAAGATACTGTGTAGAAAGGAGCCACATCATCCCAGCCAAGGCCACTGTAGACCAACCAGACTTTCACGGACCTTCTACCTGACCAGATTCACGAGTGAGCCTATCAGAACCACCCAGATAACCCTTGGATTTATGACAGATCGTACACTGCGGTGTGTAAGTCACCAAGCTGTAGGGTGGTTTGTCGATGCTGCAGCTGTAGGTGCACCTTAGACGCATTTAGACTCACCATATCTAAATGAAGAAGGAGGGCAGTAGTGTGTATCAGTCTCAAGGAGATTCATCCACTGCATCCTGTGTCTCACAGGCTGTCCTTCCCAGATAAACGTCTTCTTCATTCATCTGGGACTTTTCATTTTGACCTTTGCATTAATTTTCTTTTGCTGGCGTAACACATTAGCACAAATTCAGCCCCTTAAAACAGCACAGATTTACTGTCTGACAGTCCTGAAGTTCACAAGTTCTAAAATCACACTATTGTGGAATCCTGACTGGATTTCCAAAATCATCCAGCCCTGGGATTTTGTTTTGCTTTGTTGCTGAAGAGTTCTTTCTTCAGTGTTTTTCGTTCCTTTCACATTTTACTATAAACGGCAAACACAAACGAGACCATACCTTCGTGCACCTTTGCATGGAAATTTCTGCAGCTAAAGTATCACTTAGAAGTTGGATTTTGCATTTGCAGGACACATTTCAGCTAAGCTTTTTGCCACCATATGACGTGAAGCCTCTCTGCTCCAGCTTCTAATAACATATTTCTCATTTCTTTCTGAGGCCTTGGTAATTATGCCTTTAATTCCACCCTTGTGCCAACAGTCTGTTTACGATGATTGAAATATTCTTTAAGAAAACATAGATTTTTCTCCACTGTGCTCCCCCCTTTCATCTGAGTCCTTACTAGCAGAGTCGTTTATGTCCACATTTCTACCTACAGTCAGTTGAAGGCAGTCTAGGCTCTTTCTGTGATGGTGCTCAACATTTTCTAACCTCTGCCCATTGCCCAATTCTGTAGCCACCACCACATTTTTAGTTCTTTTTAGAGCAGCAGCCCACTTTCGGTGCCCGAGTCTGTATTTGTTTCCCATCGGTGCTCTACCAAATGACCACAAATTTAGTGGTTTAAAACAACACAAGTGTATTATCTTACATTTCTGGAAGATCGACTTTGCAAAGTCAACATGTTGACAGGGCTGCATTGCTTCTGGAACCTCTTGGAGAGATTCCATTTCCTGGCCTTTTCCAGCTTCTAGAGACTGCCAGCATTCCTTCATGTGTGACCCCTTCCTCTATCGGCAAAGCTACGGCAAAGATTCTTTAAATCTCATTTCCCTCCCTACCTCCCTCCTTCCATCTCTCCCTCTGTCCTCTCCACTCTTGCCATCAAATAGCCTTCTCTGATTCTGACAATTCTACTTCCCCCTTTTAAGGACACCTATGGTTACATGAAGGTCTCTTAAATTATCTCAGATGATTCTCCCATCTCAAGATCTGTAATTGCATCTGCTAAGTCCCCTTTGCCATTTGAGCTGATACATTCAGAAGTTTTTTTTAAATTGTTTTTTATGTTTTTAATTTTATTTTTGAGAGAGAGAGAGAGAGCATGAGTGGCGGAGGGACAGAGACACACACACACACCCACACACACACACACGGAATCTGAAGCAGGCTCCAGGCTCTGAGCTGTCAGCACAGAGCCCAATGCGGGGCTTGAACTCATGGATGGTGAGTGACACAAAGTCAGACCCTTAACCGACTGAACCACCCAGGCACCCCATACATTCAGACGTTTTAAGATTAGGACATGGACATCTTTGTGTGTGTGTGGGGGGGTACATTATTCTACCTGCCACGGGCACCTTTGCAGGTAGTTTTAATATTAAAACCCAAATCCATAGAAAATAGTATTCTGTCATGAGTGCTAAAAATGGGACATTTGTAGCAAAATTATCTTTCTAAAAGAGGAAGGATAAACTCTATCTTATCAGAAATTGCTATATAGTGAAAAATAAAAGAAGCCCCACATATTTTCTTTAAAAACATCCCTTTGAATTCTAATCTACTCCTGAACAACTCATGGTCTAAATGATTTTAATAAGTATTAAATTTTTACTAGTAAGAAAGACTACTCTTCATACATAACATAGAAGTCTGTTAACAATAAATAAAAAAAATCTTTGAAGTAGCAGGAAGATGGAAAGGCCCCATGCCTTGTCACTTCTCTGATGCTGGAGGTGATACAGTGTGCCTCCAATGCTGCTAACAAAGGCCAGGGGAGCAGTACTTGACCTCTAATATCCACAGCCCAGTCAGGCTTCCAGTTTAGGGACAGTCCGTCAAGGCTAAACAAGACCTCTAAGGGTATTCATACCTATTTTGGCTTGGGGTTTGATCACCGCTCACTTAGCTACCCCATTGCCATTGTTACTGGTGATTTTCAAATCTGCAGCTTTTTTCTTTTTAACTCCAGCCACAGTATTTGCCACTCTGACCTTCAGTGACATTGGATGCCACAAGGCGATTGTATCCGCAGAGAGGAAAAATTTCCTTTTATATGTTTTGTTTACTTGCCAATTACCTCTCTGTGACCCTAGCTCTTGCTTTGTAAAACTGCATAGAAAGAAGAAAATTGCACAGAAAACAGGATTCACCCTTCCTCCCTCCATGTTAATATTAAAAGAGATATAAAGAATATTAAAAGTTAATATTCCATGTTAATATTAAAAGAGAACTTGAGTGTCTTCCACGACTAAAAATAAAAATATTATTTTTGTCATCTCCTACAATTTACGTGTATTACCACATCTCCCACTGTACGTCTTTGAAGGTCCTTGGATTCTGGGGCAAATAGTGCTCTTTATATAGAAAAAGATTATTAACTTCCAGTCTAGGACTGTTTAACTTCTGGGTCGAAGGCACAGGCAGTGAACTCAAATGTAATTCTCCAACACGATGTTAGGTTCTCTTCCTTTTCACATTCTGGCCAGCATCCTGTTTGCTTTTTGAAAATTGGTTTTTCACGGTGAAGAACATCATCAAAGTAACGCCAAAATATCTCCAAACTATTTTCTCCGTAGAACATTTGGTCAGTGTAGAGCCCAGCTGTTGACAGATGCAAGTTACAAGGGAAGAGTTATCCTTCCGTGATATTTACTCCCTTGAATTCACATGTTATGCTCTTGTGACAGTGGGATGCTGTGAACTGACTTTTTATACTTAGGTTAAAAAAAATAAAATCCAGAACGCTGCACCTGAAAGTTGATTTGATGCTTTGCTGACACATATTATTTCTGTCTTTCCGGAGTTAATTTTCATCTGCCATCAATCTGCCTCCTCACCCAAAACACTGGATTCCATCTGGAGTTCCTTTAGATCGTCTGTGTGTGGGTTTCCCCCTCCCATCAAATCAAGGCAAGTTAGCATCATCAGAAACCTTCCCAGTTACCATCTGCCACCTTCCTGCAGATTTTGAGATGCCTTCAGAATTCACGAGTCCTGAAACTAGTCCTGAATGGGATTGCCTTTAAGGCTTTTTTTTATGCTGAATTCTGTAGTACTGTCATCATGTATTCATTTACTTTCTAGCATTTTGTTGGCATGTGTGTGTGTGAGCCTGTGTAGGCTTATATTTTAATGCATGCTGCTGTTGACTTTAAATACGAGTGGAATTACAAACCGGGGTATTTTCTAGAAGGCAGTGTGACTTAGTGGCTAAATAAAGAACTTTGGGGTCAGAGCAGATAAATCATGATTCTCCCATTTACTAATTTTGCATTCTTAGACAAGTTACCTTTGCTTTCTGGGGCTTAATTTCTCCTTCTTTAAAATAGTCATCATGGGGGTGCCTGGGTGGCTCTGTTGGTTAAAAGACCAACTCTTGATTTCAGCTCAGGTCATGATTTCACAGTTTGTGAGATCAGGCCCTTTTGGGCTCTGTGCTGGCAGCATGGAGCCTGCTTCAGATTTTCTCTCTCTCTCTCTGCCCCTCCCCTGCTCTCACGCCTGTGCTGTTTCTCAAAATAAAAAAATAAAAGTAAAATAGTCATCATGATAGAACCTTCTCTATAGGAATTTTGAGAGAGTTAATGAGATCCTATAAATAAGTTCCATAGCGTGGTGCTTGGCGGGTATTAAGTGCTCTGTAGATTTCATCTTTTATTCTTTATCTTCATGAAGACATTAGATAAATGATCAGGTAAGTTCCAACTTGAATAAGAATGTGATTATATTGTTTAAAAGGGCATTGACATTTAGTTACTCAGCTTAGATTTTTTTTTAACACTCATTAAATGTCTGGCACTGTAAATATAAATTCAAGGTCCCTGCCTTTAAGGACTATGGGGAGAAGACCATCAGACAAAGTGTGACACCACAACTGTGGTGGGTATTATGATACAGGTATGACTGAGATGACATAAATGAAAAGTAATATCAACGCTGAGTGATGAAAACAGGGTGGCAAGGAGAAAGCTTTTTGGGAGAAGTGGGTTCTGTGTTGACTCCTGAGTAGTAGACAAGTTGAAGGTCACCAAGTGAGGGAAGGGAACTATTCTAGATGCAAAAGTAAGAAGAAGAATGATATGATCTGGAAAAAAAAATGTAAAAAGTTAGATTATGTCAAAGGACCTGAACTTAATTTCTGGCATGAATTTGTATGGCATTAAAACCTGGTTAAGGAAGCTTATTGGGGCAGGTCTCAGGGAGCTCTGTAGATACGTAGCTTACCTTCTGCCCTGGCATGAAAGTTGATAAAATAATAGTGACTACCACTGATATAAAACCTACCAAGAGCCAAACGCTGAGATGGTTGGTGGCTGTATAACCACAGTGCTCTCAAAACATGATATTTTATTGGTTTTTAAGCTAAGTACAGGGAGGCATACCACCAAGATAAAAACCCTCCTATAAAAAATGTAAGGAATGATAAACGTAGTTTGAATGCCAAACTGTCTTTTCTCTGTCTGGGTTATCTTTATTATGAGGATTAGAGTTGTAGACCTAAGGAATTCTCTCCCTGCTGTTACCACTTAGTTTTTTGATATGCTAATATTCAATGGCTTTATGATTCAAAATAAAATACTGAGAGTCTGTAATTCTCCTGAATGTCAACAATCAAACTTACAACTTGTTAACAACTGATGATTTTAAAGTGTAGGGTCATCAAGTTAGAAAACTTGAGATTTTTTGTACCTTCCCCTCTTAGCCATCATTCATTCCCTTCCAGGGACCAGTGCAGACAGTTAACCTTCTTTAACAGTTTCTGGACATGGGTGGCCTCCAGATGAAGTCATAAAAGGTTATGACTTTTACTTGGAGGACCCTATGGAGCATTAGAGAGAAAAGACCAAAGCAGTGGAGGGGCCCCATCCCTCCTTTTTATGCAACAAGGTCATCTTGATTGTGAAAAGGCTACACCCTTGACAGTGTGCTCTTTAAGGAGAGTGTAAGCTCTGTAGGGAATAAACAGCCCTGCTGACCACGCCTGAGCCCTGTTAGAGTTGTTGCTTTAAGATGTTAAAATGTCTGTCAGGCTTGGAGACAGTTCCTGGATTCATTACCTATAGACAGGGAAGTGTAACTTCTTTGTGATTATTGACCCTGCAAACAAACATTTGCCTCCAGTGACCACAGTGGGTTGGCCAGTGCTAACTAAATATCTATGGTCTGTCTAAAGGGTTCAACTGTGATGAAATAAGCCAATAAATATTTAACTGAATGATGCAGCTACCGATTGGATCATCTTAACAGGATGTACCTGCTTTTCCACATTTCTTCTTACCATTGTATACCCAAAATGCCAATAGATCTCACACCTGCCAGTTTGGGTTATTTGATGGGTTTTCTTCTGAGGTCTGTATTGCCATTCTCTTGAAGCAAAAAAGATGTAGGAAATACCATCTAAAATGGGATAGGTAAGCTCTTACCAAAGAGGTCATGACCAGTTGATTATAATATCCTTCTCAACTCCTTGCTCTAGACAGACACTAACAGTGGAAGAGAGTTGGCAGGTGATATGAAACTTGTTGGTCTTTCGTGCCAGTGACATATTTTGCATGCTTGAAATAGGAGAATCAAAGGGAAATTAGGCAGGAAGGTATATGTCGTTCCAAGTTTGTGAGCAGAAATGTCTATTTTATGTTTGTATGTGTGTATATATATTTGTGTCTATTAATATGCATTTGAGGGAGATATTTGGTAATTATATACTGGCAAACAAAAATAACTGTATAATTTTCATAATCTTCAATACATGAAAGTAATAAGTTGTAGAAAATAATGTGTGCAATGTTTTCCCCATTATCCACAATTATCATTGGTAGCTATGAAATGCTCTTTAAAATGGTCTTTCTTATAAAGGTAAAGGAACATTTTCTGTCTCCATGAAAAAAATTAGCCTGCCAGGACCTACACAGGTTTATGGTCAGGAGCTATAACCTTCTTTTATGGGATTTAAAAACAGCGAATGGTTCCCATTGATTTGGCTGTCACACCAAACCTAAGCAGAACTTTGCACTTTTCATCACTCTAGGAGAAACAAATGGACAAGTTGAGAGGAAAGTCATTCTGTACTCTGTGACTGGGTAGAAGTGGATGGTTCTTCCTCCTTTGCTTTTGTGTATTATCTGAAGAGTAGAATAGACAGCTTTCCTATCTCTTCAGGTCATTTCAACTTGCCGAGCATTAAAAAAACAAAAGTTTCTGCATAGTCCTAAGTAAAGTGAGCTTATTTCTGGCAACAGTTCTCTGTAGTCTCCATGAGATTTATTTACCAGCTACTCACTTTTCAAGCAGGAGCATCTATACTCTCAATCTGAATTTCGAGTTAGTTCAGTCAAGCTCCATCAGATGAAAAATGGAAAAGACTATTTGGGTTCTTTTTCCCCATGAGAAGATAATTTTCTTGCTTTGAGAACAGCTCTGTGACTTTATTTTAATGCTTCTTTTCTTAAAAGCTTGCAGCACTTCCCGCAACATCTACTTCCCTCCTAAAATACTTTGTAAATAGAAGTAGAGCCCTGAAATAGGTTATCCCTGTGACAGAGATTTTTTGAGCCTTTTGCTTTCTATTTCATTGTTCAAACTGTATCCTGTTGACATACAACATTAAACAAAAGTTGGGTTTTCCATGATGTTCAGTAGGCATAGGCCTGAATTTCCATAGCGTTTTGGTAAACTATTCGGGGAGAATAGGTTATTCTGGAAAAAGTGATATTTGCCAATATCTTATATTGGGAAGTGATTTTCCATCTGACCAGTTTCCTACCCTGTGATGAAAATTACAGCCATTTTGAAAAGCATTTTCTATTGGTTGGCTTCCTAGAAATTTTTGGTTGAATTTATTATGATTCCATATGAATTCCTAAATATCGAAAGTATTAGCTTGCAAGTTTAAGACTGTGAGGCAACCATTAATGTCCTCTTGTCAGAAAATGAAAGGAATTTCTGTAGAAAGTCAGTCTGAAAGTTACCACATATTCAAATATGTCTTTCCAGCCAAGTTAAATACTCTCAGAACAAATTTAAAGTCCCTTCTTACCCCACAGTGCCTGCAGAGATGACAGTGACATTGATTTTAGAGAGAAAACGAAGGAAAGGGCATTTGGAAAGTCGGTTGTTACTCCTTGACTATGTCAGAAAATTTAGAAGATTGGTGGCGGGGTGGGATGGAAGACAAATTGGGTGAATGAAAAGGAACTAGAAGTACCTTACAGTGTCTGTGATTGTGGAAACATATGGAGCCAATCATAGACCCTGCCAAAGAGACTAAACATTAGCATTTGGGTCAGACAAATGTGAGATATCCCCCCCCCCACTTTTTTGCATGATGAAAGATTTGAATGCAATCTTTCCCTGCCATTTCAATGCCTTTAGTCGAACTATGAGAACAGAGTTAGCAGCAAGATACTTCCTTCATGTTTCTCTTTACTTCCTTTCTTTTACTCCTCCCTCAAAATAAGGTTGGGTTGGAAAGCAAAGTTAGTGGTAGCAGTGGCATTAACAATATCCTGCCTGCTATAATTCACCACATAGAGCATGATGTGACATATTAAAAAATTATTCTAAGTAAAGTGAAAGTTTAGAACACTTTGGTAGTGACTATATTCCAGAGCTTAGACATCCTAAAGTCTGTGAATAAGCCAAAAAATAAAAAAATAAAAAAATAAAAAGAGAAAGAGAGAAAGAAAAGGAAAAATATGTACATATTCAGAGAGAGAAATTTCACAACAGCAAATTTCCTCTTTAAAAAAAAATTTTACATTCCAAGACTTCCATGTTCTGAATGATGCACCATAGCATGAGTTGAGCCAGAGGACTCATGCTTTTTATCTCATCTAGTTCTAAGCTCTGTACTTACTGAGCAGGTGATTGAATGAATCAGTCACTGCTATTTTCATTTTTTTTCTTCCAGAATATAGAATTTCTTTTAGCTAAATGCACATATGTTCCACGCATCTCTTTTTAAGTTCAAAATTAATTCATGACACCATAATATTGTAGTCTTATTTAGGTAGCAGGAATAATTTCTGCTAATTACAGTGTGAGAGAGACTGTTCACATTTCCTGACCCATTTACTCCAGTTTGTATGTGATCTCCCCATCTTTGGGAAGTTTCATCTGTCATTGCCACATTGTTTTCCCATTTCCATTATCTTTTATGAGCCATTAGCTATCTGCTGGAAGGTCAACACTGCTTACAGATTTCCATCTTTTTTTAAGGCTGAATAATGTGTGTGTGTGTGTGTGTGTGTAACATTTCCTTGTACATTCATCCATAAATGGAATTTATTTATGTATTTTTAAAATGTTTATTTATTTTGAGAGTGAGAGGGTGGGGGAGGAACAGAGAGAGAGAGAGGGAGAGAGAGAATCCCAAGGAGGCTCTGCGCTGTCAGCACAAAGCTCGATATGGGGATCGATCACACTAATTGTGAGATGATGACCTGAGCCAAAATCAAGAGCCAGATGTTTAATTGACTGAGCCACCATCATTGTGCCCCATCAGTGCACATATAGATTGTTTCCATATCTTGGCTATTGCGAATAATCCCATAAGGAGCATCAGAGAATTATTCATTCTTATAAAAGAAAGAAATCCTGCCATTTCCAACAACATTGATGAAATTGGAGTACATTAATGCTAAATGAATTAAGCCAGACACAAGTACTTCATGATCTCACTTATATGCAGAATCTAAAATAATCAAACTCATAGAAACAGAGAATAGAATTCTGGTTGCCAGGAGCTAGGGGAAGAGAGAAATGGGGAAATGTTGGTCAAATGGTATAAAGTTTTATTTATACAAGATGGATAAGTTCCAGCTAATGTACAACAATTTGACTCTAGTTAACAATATTATATAATATACTTGAAGATTGCTAAAATACTATATTTTTTTAATGCTTATTTATTTTTGAGAGAGAGAGAGAGACAGAGCACAAGCAGGAAAGGGACAGAGAGAGATGGAGAGACAGAATCAGAAGCAGGCTCCAGCCTGTGCTGACAGCTCAGAGCCTTACTCGGGGCTCAACCTTATGAGCCAAGAGATCATGACCTGAGCTGAAGTCAAGACACTTAATTAAATGAGTCACTCGGGCACCCCTAAAAGACTAAATCTTAAGTGATGTAACACATACCAAAAAAATTATGCCAGGTGATATGATATTTAAGTTTGTGGTGATTATTCCATAATGTATATGTATATCAAAAAATCAGTTTCTTAACCTTAAATATATAGCTTTTTTTTGGTCAAATCTCAGTAAAGCTGAGGGATAAAAAGTTTTCTAAAAAAGAAATAAACAAACACTGCTTACAGAGCCAAGAGGTCCTTGGCGATAAGTCGCTCCACCAATGAACCAGTAGAGTTTGCTCTTGATTTTGCATGTCTTAACCACATGTTCCAACATTAAAATAGGTGGATAAGGATCCATTCCATAGAGATATGAGAAAATAAAATTTGAAATACCGATAGTTTATATTAAGTAAGATTGGGTGATTTAGAATGATACACTCATTTGTCACACAGGCTATAAAATCTGTTAATACTAAGGATGCGAATAACATAAAGCAAATTGATAGATTATTAGAATAATGGCTGCCAGTGAATCACTCCCCCCGCTGTTTGCATACACTTGTGTAGTCCACTCCCACACTGATTCGGAGCTTGGCCATGTGATTGGCTTTAGCCAGTTAATCATTAGCAAATGTGACACAACTTGTGCTAACAGAACTTGTGCTCTGAGACCAGTGTTCTTGTAATGCTGATACTGTGTGAAGAAGTCTGGACTAAATTGCCGGAGACACATGACCCAGCTGACTGCCACCATGCACGTCTAGGCAAGGTAAAATCATTTCATATCATCCAGCCCCAGTTGAGCTGCCAGTTGAGGACAGCCACATGAATGAACCAAGACAATTTAGAAGACAAACTGAACCAAGCCCAAATTGCTGGTCGTGCATTAATAAATGGCAGCTGTTTGAAGCCACTATGTTTTGGGATGGTTTGTGACATAACAGTAGAATACTGATACAGTAAATACACATGGATTTTTTAAAAAGTTCTCCCTCCCTCTCTCTCTCTCTCTCTCTCTGTATCTTCCTTTATTAAATCTGATATAACTGTAAGTTTAAGGGTAGGTAATCCAGAGCTGGTACGGTGGGTTGATAATGTCATCAAGGGGCTTTCTATCTTTAGTGTCTTGGCTTGCTGTTCATGGCAAGATGGCTGCTCTGTCTTCAGGCCTCACATCTGTGCTTAGAGCAGGAAGAACCGACAGTGGCTCCACCAGCTGCTCTATTTCAGTCATTAGGAAATCTGAACTTTCTCTAACACACCTCCTAGAATTCTATGTTTCATTGGACAGGTGGCTGCTAGGGTGGCTGGCAAAGTAGATATTTAGCTTTTTTAGCCCCATTAGTGGATGCAGGGAAATAGGTTTGGGATGGCTGCTGTGTTAACCAGCCAACAGAGTCAGATATATTTCATTTCTTCTCACGTTGCTTTTATCCTCTTCAGTATTACATGAAACCCTAGAAAAGGAGTTGGGTACACCTGGTTTGTATCTATTCACCAGGTAGGTAATACCTCTTTGAGCCTCAGTTTCCTTATCACTAAAATGTGAAATAATGCTGCATACATCAAAAGTGTATTTTGAATATTGAATTATAATTTGGATAATCGTATAGACCTATGATACTCATTATAAGTAGGTCTGAGGTGTCGGTAAGTTTTCTATTGGCTGATTTGTTTCATAAGGCATTATCACTCTGGATGATCAAACAGGTGCATATTGGCTTTCATTTCATCTTATCTTCCCAGTTAATTAGAGTCAAATATCTTGATAGGCAAATTTGACTCTAGTTCCTGAATTTGTTCTGACTTTATGTAAAAATAGTGTAGAGATGAAAAAAGTGAAGAATAGTTTTTTTTTTTATCCCATTTGGTATATAAATTTAGGAATTAGAGCTATGGTATGAAGAGATAAGAGTTATGGATATGAATAATTTGGATTACAAGATTATGAGATAACATTGTGCGACACAATAGAAACTCCTCAGATAAGCGGCTATTTTTCCTGGTAATCTTTTTTTCAACACTGCCCACACAATTCTGGACTTTGCCATTTGAGATGACCAATTACCAATAAAATGCCTGAGGATTCATGAGACAAACAGCTTCCATCTTAATGTGGATCCCAGAATCTTAGGAATCATGATGAGGAAGAGTGAAAGTGTATGAGTTAGGATTTGCTGTGGTACCAACTAAACGGATATCTCAGTGGCTTAACGTAATATGCGTTTTTTTCTTCTTGCTCATATATATTACTGTGCAGGTCCATTGATTTTCCCAAGGCGACTTTCTTCCATTTAGTAACCAGTGCTGCAGGCCCCTTCCATTTTGTGGCAGAACCATTTGAGCATGTGGCCTTCATGGGCACAAGTAAGTAGGTGATTAGAGATGGAGGGAGCACACCAGCTTTAATGGTCTTCGCGTGTAAGTGACATTTGTTAATTCTAGAGAACAGGTGGAAATAAGAAGTTTCACATAGCCTAACATACCTGCAAGGGGGACAAGAAAATATAGGAAAAGTGTGGATCTTCAGCGAGCACCAAATGGTCCTTGCCACGGAGAAAACAGTTTCTTGGTAGTCGTAACTCTGAGGTTTAAGTAAGTGGGGTAACATTTGTAAAATGCTCAGTAGAATATCTGGTTCCATGAGGGCTGAGACGATGTCAGTTTTGTTCACCTCTATACGCCAGGCACTGGCAAATTGGAGAGACTACAGAGTGAATGAATGAAAGACAGAATGACTATGCAACTAAATAAATGAAGGAATAAACAGACAAGTACTAACTCCTTTTCTTCCAATCATATTTTATCATCTTTGACTATAGATAATAAAATTTGTCTTCATAGATTAACATAACATCCAACACATAGTGTATACTCAATAAATATCTGTTGATGATGACGTTGATGACAAGGCTAGTAGTTAATGGTCTATCTATGATTGCATTGAATGAATTTTTTTTTTCCTTCCACAAGAAGGGTTAAATTTTTAAATAGAATGAATTGTATCCTCTTCTGGAAGTTTGATTTATGTCCACTTTAGAAGTAAAATTTTGAAAAAACTGTGTTCAATTTTGAAATACCAGAACAAATGTTCACCATGTGCTGCACGAAGTTGAAGGCATTTAATATAACTGTACTGTCCATAGCACATTGCTTTTCTTTAAGAACATAAATTTGCTGAGCTGGGCCTTAGAGAACTGTTATTTGTTGACATGAATTCAACATGATCCCAACCTGCATAGTAAGAATGTTTTGATTCCTTTGCCAACTTGGATTCCTTTGCCAAGTTTTGCGGAACATGCTTTTTGGTCTTGGCAATCGCCTGCATTGTAGCTCTTCTATTCCTTCTAAGTTCCAGAGAGAGACATTAATTATTTTTCTCTGTTCTCCTGGGAGTCTTACACATGATATTACTAGAGAATAGCAGTAAGTAGATTGTTTTGCTGAGACATTTTAAGTTGAGATGGTACCAAGGATTTCTGCGAGTTGAAGACTAGTCTAAGTGGTTAATACTCAGCTGGTGTTTATCAAAGACTGTGGTTTTACCAATCACAGCAAACAAGTATATTGAGGTACTTATTTTTGTCCACGAAGACATGAAGTATACCTTTCCATTTTTATTCACAAGATGTGCTTCCTTGATTGAACCTAGATGAATGGGGAAACTTGGTGGATTTAGGGAGAAACGAAATTTGAAACACTGAGAAACATGAATTGAAGAAAATATTAGCATATGAGGATTTGGTATGGATGTTTCTGGCTGTCCATGTTGCAGTTGATGAAATGATGTGGGTTGTATAAACAGAGACCTTTCATTTAGTTGCAGAGCTGTATGCAAAGTTGCAGTTGAGACATGTTTGTTTGGTCTCTTTAAAAAGTACATTCATTCATTTCTTGAGTACTTACTGAGTACAAACTACATGCCAGGTGTTGTTCTAAGTTCTATGGATACAGCAATGACTAAAATGTTAAAACAAAATAAAATAAAACACACCGTCCTAAGGGAGAGTTTAAGGAACTTGCCCAAAGTTACACAGTTCCAAAATGATAGTGCTGGGATTTGAATTAGCCATCTGACTTACAGCCCATGCTATTAACTACTAAGTTTGGGTGCCTTCTTATTTTTTTAAATTAATGGATTAGAGCAATTTTAGGTTGACAGATAAAATTGAACAAAAAGTATAGAGATTTCTAATATACTCTCCCTCCACCCCATCAAAAAAAAAGAAAAAAAATGATTGTTGATTTTTGATGGAGAAAACAATGGAAAATGAATCCAACAGTAGTGTACCTAATGTATTTCCCTTCTCCTTTCTCTGTAATTGCATTACGGTAGAGGTAACTGAAAATGTTCCTAGTCCTAAATTATTCATTTATTCTTTTGAGAGATAATTCTAGAACCTCTTCCATGTATTATACTCAAACAGAGTGATGAATACACTGACACTGTTCCTGCCCTTATGGAGTTTATGGTAGAGTGTGAGCCCTGACATAAATAATATCAAAAATGAGTATATAAGATTACCAAAGACAGAGACTTCACAAGAAACATGGCAGACATTTTTTTGACTGGGAATTTATACAAGCCTTGTGTGAGGCCATAATACTTAAATGATACCTAAAGGGTGAATAAAAGTTTCTCTCACAGAGAAGAAGAGAGGGTGAGGGAAGGAGATCAAAATGCAGGGTTACTGACAAGGCAAAGAATTGGGAGCTTTCAAATATGAAGGAGCTGGGTTGGTAAAGGAAATGGAAAATGGCCAGAGAGATAGGAGAAAAGCCAGGGTACTTTGTTGTCAAAGTAGTCAAGAGAAAGTATAGTCATGTCAGGTCAAGTGAGTTTAAGATTTTTAAAAAAAGGCTATTAATTGGAGGCTGTTTGTTACCATTTTTGATATCAGCATTAACAAAAGGTTTATTTTAAATGATTTAAAATTGTTTTCAAGTGCATGTTTTCTTATCAAGAGCAATGTTCTTAGGTTTGAAGTACTGTACTGCCTTTGAAGGAAGTTGGTTACTTAACAGAAGGTGAGAAAACAGTAATAGTGTGTACAGATAATGTGATGAGCAGCGTGTGTAGAAGAAGAGAGAATAGTAGCTAGAAAGAGAGGTGGCATGGAGGGTGTTGTTTTTTCAGTCTGACACCAATTGGAGCAAGTTAAAATGTTGATTTCAGAGAACTAGGAAAGAGGGCAGTGGGGGAGGGAGAAGGAGAGGCTGAAAATGCAATTGGGAGGGAAAACTGAGGTGGCAGAAAGGAAGAATCTGGGCACCCATAGAGGGGTTGGCCTTTGTTAGCAGGAGCCTCACTTCCTTCAAAGTTATTGGAAAGAAAAAAGGAAAAGAAGAGTAAGGATTTAGTCAGTAGCTTTGACAGCAATATTAATAGTATTTAAGAAGTATGAGGCAAGAAATTAGTGTGGAGATGGGGAAGAAGACAGTGAATGGTGGTTATGGAGTGTGAGAGAGATAACTTCTTAGAAAAATGATGTTAAGTTTGCCAAGTAGTGTTGAGTAACCACCTGAACTGGTGACCAAGAATTTATAGTGATGTCAGCAAGTTGGAATCTAATTTCGGTGGACCTAGACATAAAATGATAAAGCTTATATAAGCTTTCTCTCTCAAATTACTTGGTCTCCAGTTGAGACTGATAGTGTTTCTGCAGACTTCTTCTGTTTGGTATGCCATCTTCTCTCTCATGTGACTTCCATTTTCTGGTCCAAGATGGTATTCCATTTCAACCAGCAGGAAGGGGGAAAGGGACAAAAAGGCTACATCCATCCATTCCCCCTTTAAACTTACTGTTAGAGAGAATGGACTGATTGAACTAATGACTTTGGAGACTGAGCAGTTTCAAGTGTTGGAAGTCCAGGATCTCACTGTGGGGATGCAGTGGCTGAGGTGATAGGAGGAAAACAGTCACTGGAGATGAGAAAGTCAAGAATCAAAGGAGCCATATTAGATGGGTCATTTACATGGACTCCGATATCTAGATGGATGGCAGAAATGGAGGAATAAAGACAAAGAGAGAACCCAGGACCCCCACGTCTTTGAGGAATAAAGGAGAAACTATGAAGACTGTAGAAAGCCACAGGGGAATTGGGAGCAATTAGAAGTTAGTGAATGTGACAATCATGTATGGGCTCTAAACTACATAAGGATGCAAATGAAGGTAGGAATGGCCTGATGGCTGGAAAGAAAGATGAAATATTAATGGATTGAGGATGTTAGATGGGGATAGTAGATCAAATGATTGAGAAAATAGGAAACGTCACAAAAGAAGCTTGGTTTTTATTAGAAAGAGATGGAATATGATTGTTATCCAACAAGACACCCAGGAATAATTTTCTTCATGTCAGCACACCTTGAGACTTGTCAACTTTCACAATATTTTTCTAAGATACACATGTGTAATAACGGGTGCCTGGGTGGCTCAGTCAGTTAAGCATCTGACTTTGGCTCAGGTCATGATCTGGCAGTTTGTGAGTCCAAGCCCCACATCAGGCTCTGTACTGACAGGTCAGAGCCTGGAGCCTGCTTCAGATTCTGTGTCTTCCTCTGTCTCTCTCTCCCCTGCTTGCTCATAGTCTCTCTCTCTCTCTCCCTTTCTCTCAAAAATGATAAATAAACATTAAAAAAAGTATAACAAAACATTTTGGGATTTTTTTTATCATCTGTGTTAATAAATCTGTGTTGACGCTTGAGTTAACACAGATTTGAACTGTGCTGGTCTGCTTACACATTAATTTTTCTTATATATACAGTTTAGTGCTGGAAATGTATTTTCTCTTTCTTAATAACGTTCTTTTCTCTAGCTTTATTGTAAGAATACAATATATAATGCATATAAGATACAAAATATGTGTTAATCATCTATGTTATTGGTAAGGCTTCCAGTCAACAGTAGGCTATTAATAATAAAGTTTTGGGGAAGCTGGAAGTTATAGATGAATTTTAGACTGAGGGTAGGAAGTTGGCACCTATAACCCCTGTGTTGATTAAGCGTCAACTGTATTGTTGGCTGCCCAAACATAACAAAATTTAATTTTTTTTTTACATCTTTATGATATATATCCTAATCATGTTGTTTTTTGGTCTTTACAGTTTCAAATATCTAAATCTTGCTCTGGTTATCCTCACAAATATGGCTTTGATTTTACTTCACTGCTTTATTTAAGTTATAAAATAAGGCATGTACATAGTATAAAAATATTTCAACAACACAGAAAGTTAAAAAATTAAAAGCCAAAAAGTTTTCCTCTGTTGAATTTCTACTTCTACTGTCACTCCTTAGAGACCATTGTCTTTATTTTTTATTCAAGTATAATGAACATACAGGATTATGTTAGTTTCAGGTGTACAATATGATTCAATAATTGTTTACGTTTCTCAGTGTTCATCAAGTTAAGTGTACTCTTAATCCACTTCACCTCTTTCACCCTACCGACCTCCCCTCAGGTAACCACCAGTTCTCTGTATTTAAGCCTCTTTTTCTGTTTGTCTTATTTTTTCTTTGTTCATTTGTTTCCTAAATACTACACATGAGTGAAATCATATGGTATTTGTCTTTCTCTGACTGACGTTTTCCACTTAGCATTACACCTTCTTGTTTCATCCATGTTGCAGATGGCAAGATTCCATTCTTTATGTGACTAATATCCCATTGTATTTGTTATCCATTCATTTATTAATGGACAATTGGGTTGTTTGCATTTCTTGGCTATTTTAAATAACACCGCAAGACACCGCAACACCGTGGTCTTGAAGTATTTCCAGAGCCTTCTTGGTGGTTAGTCTAGTCATTTAAAATAAATGTATTAATTCATATGCTTTTGGTATTTTTTTTTAACAAGGTATAATTGATACACATTGACTTACTGTGTTTGTAGAGTATTATGTACTGAAAGTTTGTGTCTTCCAAAAATTCATATGTTGAAGGTCGAAGTGGGGCCTTTGGGAGGTAATTGAGTTTAGATGAAGTCATGAGGGTAGTCTCTCCACGATCGGATTTGTGCCTTGTAAGAAGACGAAAAGACACTAGAACATCCTGTGTTATGTGAGGGTGCACTGAGAAGGCAGCTTTCCTCAAGCCAGGAAAAAAGACCAAGAACTGCATCTGCTGGCACCTTGATCTTGAATCTCCCAGCCTCCAGAATTGTGAGAAACTTCTGTTGTTTATGTCACCCAGTATATGAAGTTTTGTCATAGCATCTTAAACTGATGAAGACATATAGTTTCTGTTGACTGCCTGCCAAGAAAAATTAGGAATGTTAGCAATTTTAATTCTGATATCCTCCCCTACTCCTACTTTCTGTTTTTATTAATATTAGTTTAACAATTGTACTTAATATACTTAGCTCTCTATTAACAATTGTACTTAATATACTTAACCCAGTGTTTCTTTATCCTACACTCTGGACTGTCCTACTAAGTAATATAAAGAAGTATTGTAAGGAAGTGTCTCCCTGTCCTGTCTTTTCTCCTGCCCCCCCCCCTTCTCCTCCTCCTCTTCCTACCAATCTTAACATGTCAGAACTACATCTTTTACATCTCATTTTATGATCATAATTAATTCTTCAATGTTTACCCTTAGTTGATATAAAACTTTGAAAATTTTATACATAGAATTTTAAACATTCTGATTATATTAATATTATTAATTTTAGGATAAAAAATAAAAAAAAAGTTTGATCTCAAGAGGATGTGTCAAATGCGTATTCTTCATTCTTAAACACGACTGGTTACACAAGATGACACCCCATATTTGCTCCATATTTAGAACATGACTTGAAAGGTTTTTTTGCCTAGTTTCTGATAGTCTTGCTATTGTAGTTGATGGAGAACACATAGCTTCATCTTACTATCACATCCATGGAGCGGAGGCTCTTCCTGAAGACATTCTTTACCCAAACCCCCACATGCCTCCTGACTGCCATTCTTTGATTCTTTATTGTTGTTGTTATTTTTCACTTTACTTCTAAAGTTGTTCCATTGTGTCTAAGATGCCATGATTTCTCTCTGTTGGATTCCTCTTCTGGCTGAAAGAGATTTTCAAGTTTGTTTATTTTTGTTTTGCTTTTGTTTTTAGAAAGAATTCTTCCATGTCACTTTTAATTGATGCTTATTATCGTTCTGTTTTTTTCCTAATATGAAATGTTGATGATGAGAAAGAATGTTGATGCCATTTTGGTTCTTATTCTTTTACAGCTGACATGCTTTCTTTTGGGGATGATTTAAAATACTCTTTCAGTGGAGTGCCGAAATATCATCAAAATCTGTATGCCTGAAATTTTTTCATCAGTTCTGAAGACTTGAGATAAATTTTCTTCTATTTGATTATTTTCTCCCTTTATTGTCCTTGTTCTCTTATCTTTGGTTTTTAGATTAGGTTTGGACATTCTATATCTATCCCCTATGTATCTTAACATTCCTCTAATATTTCCCATTTGTTTATCCTTAGGACCATGATCTAGGGATTTTCCTTGAATTTATATGTACTTACTATGAATATGTCCTATATCTGTTCACATTCTGTTATTAGTCTCTTTAGTCTACATTTTATTTTGCAACCATTTTATTCATTTCCTGGATCTCTTTCTTGCTGTCTAATTGATCATTTTTTACAGTGCTTGTCTTATTACAGATGGTTCGTTCTTCAAATTTCTAAGAGGAAAATAAATAGCGTTTTTAAAAAAGCATTAGAAAGCACATTATATCTGTACCCTCTGGGTACATGCTTCTCTCGTCCACTTTGATCTCCCTCTTTGAAGTTGGGAATTTTCCTCCAATACAAGTGAACCTTGGTTGACTATTCATATTTACCAATGAAGAACTATATTGACGGTGTGCTATGTGGCCCGCATTTCTTTAGTGGTTGTCGAGCAAAGTCTCCTACTCTTAGAAGGCTGAATCTGTGTAGGGGTAAGAACCTGTCCTGGTACAGAGTTTGCTTTAGGGGTATGTGGACAGGAAGCCTATAGCCAGGCTCAGGGCTACCACTGGCACCAACCAAGCTAAAGAACATTTCATTTCAAGGTTTTATTTGCTGGAATTCTTAGGTGAAGAACACAGAATCCACTTCAGTTAGTTTAATTTAGAAGGGATTTATTAAGAGATATTAAATAACTCAGCTAATTGTTGAAGAGAGTTGGAGGGTCAGTTTCTAGGAGAAACCCTTAGAAACAAACAAACAAACAAACAAACAAACAATTGGAAGAACCTCACTGAAGGAAGCCTAATTGGGGAACAGCTGTCACCTGCACTGTAGAGCCCAAATTCACGCCCTATGCCCAACTCGCTCCTTTGTGTAGTCACGCCCAAATCGGAGTCTTGTACAGATACAACTGATTGGGGAACTAGTCACATATCTACATTCTAGTTGCAATGTAGGATAGAAAATAAGGGCTTTAAAAATTGTACCCTGGGAAGCAGTATTCACAATATAGGGGACCATGAAAAGTAGAGAAAGTGCTTGAGAGATTCTGAGCAGTCATAAATGTCCAATATCCCCTACATGGGGAAACATCCCATCTCCCGATCCAGCTGCCTTTCCTTTTCTACCCCAGTGGTCCAGTGACATTATACTTGTTTTATATCTCTCTCTAGTCCTAACATACATGCTAATGGACCCTTGAGAGATGAATCTTTCTTATAAGAAAGCCCTACTTGAGGCTTAAAAAGGGATTTATTGGTGCAGCCAGCTGAACAGAATAGGACATTGAAGGGGGAGACTAACCCTAGCCGTGCATAGTAAGTCCTTTTTTTTTTTTTTTAAATCTTCATTCATTTTTGAGAGAGACAGAGTATGAGCAGGGGAGGAGCAGAGAGAGAGGGAGACACAGAATCTGAAGCAGGCTCTGGGCCCCGAGCCATCAGCACA
This sequence comes from Panthera uncia, assembly GCF_023721935.1. NCBI lineage: Eukaryota > Metazoa > Chordata > Mammalia > Carnivora > Felidae > Panthera > Panthera uncia. The sequence continues at coordinate 142,049,080 of NC_064810.1, forward strand.
GAGCCCGACGCAGGGCTTGAACCCACAAACCGGGAAATCATGACCTGAGCTGAAGTTGGACACTCAAGCGACTGAGCCACCCAGATGCCTCCCCATAATAAGTCCTTTAAGTAATTATTCTAATTCCTGCTCCAAGTTTGCTTGCACTCCCTCTATCTGCTGGGCCTCTGGGGGACTCCACCAGGAAGCATTGTGCCTACCTCCACTGCAGGCTCTTTTGTCTCTTAGCTAGTCTAACTTTTACATCACTAAGACCCATCTAACTGCTGTCTTGCAGAAATTTGTCGAAGTTTCTGGCTTGCTGATTACATACTTCCTCTTTCTCTGCTATTACGGGTAGATTATTCTTGCGTATCTCTACTAACATTTCACTAGGACTTTGGAAGGAATTGGAGGTAAATGTGGGGGGTTTAGACAACTATTTTTTACAAACTTTAGTCCATATTTTAGAAAAAGAAAAAGTCTCATAGCCAGTACTCTGTCTTCTTTCCCATGTTTCCCCTCTATATTGTCTACCTAGGTGTTGGTAGAGTTTTTCTGTAAAGAGTCCATAGTGAATATTTCAGGAATTATTAGCTCTATGGTATAGATTACAACTTCTCAAACCTGTGATTATAGTGTAAATGCAGCCATAGACAAAACATTAAGAAATAGGCACAGCCGTATTCCAGTAAAACTTTATTTTCAAAAAAAGATGTGGCCAATAGACCATAGCTTGCCTACCCCTCTTCCACGTGAAAGGTCCTGACAGTTTCAGTGTTGGACAAGAAATGAAGTATTCGAGGATGCACCTGTCTTTCTTATTGGATTAATCCAGTTAAACCAATTAACTGCCTAAAATTCACATCGTCCATAGATATTTAAGGTATGTTAGCTGGAAAAAAATGTAGCTTTAAGAATATATCATTCTACCCACAAAATACTTTGTTTTACTGTTTTCTTATGCCGGTGAATGACGTAATTTCCAGCAGACTTCTTTGTGACATTGCTGTTTGCAATATGAATGCAGCATTTTAAAAGACTCTTTTTTTTTTTTTTTGGCGTCTAGCACACTGATATCACAAATAGTTTCCTCAGAAATTAACATATTTACATGTAGAGGAGAAGAAAGGGTATGTCTCCAAAATGAACACGAGGAGCCCAGCACTGTAAGGTTGCACGCACACCTGGGAAATTAGCATATGAGGGGGCACAGCAGCAAAACACTATTCACTATTGTTTTCACCTGACTTTAAACTTCACTGGGAAACCTACTAAAGTTTGGAGGCAGGAGAAGGGCAGACATGTGGAGAGTAGCTATAATGTAAAGTGTTTTGAAGTTTAAATAGATCAGAAAGTTGCTGAAAACCTCTTTTCCCCACACTTTTACTAAGGTGGATTTGTGGACAGAAGCAGATTATATTTCCCTCTTTCATTTAATCTGTGCAATGCTTCAACACCAATAAAAATCCCTTTAACTTAGATGTTCAGCTTGACATTTGTATAAGCAAACCGAAGAGAGAAAATTTAGCTGTGAGGTTGTGTTGGAAAGAGGAGTGAACCTTAGGGGGTAGGGCGTTAATCCTCCAGGTGAGGGAAAATGTTCCCGTTCAGCAGAACAGATTCTCTTGCTTTGTCAGTTGCTTGTCTTGCTGTGGACACCGATGGTGCTCTTTGGGAGCTGCTTTTGAATGAGAAGTCTGTGCTCCTCACTTCCTAGGCAGCATCACCCCCATGCTTTGCACTGGGACTTTCACCTGCACCCCCCTCTTGAACATCACTAACTTCCTAACCGGCAACTTCAATGGACTGGACTTTATCTTTTTTTGATGAACAAGTGGCTTGTGATCTTTTCCTTTATGAACTCGAATATTTCTTAAACCCTTCTGTTTCTGGTTTTCTTCATAAATCTTTCCTTACCCTAGCAATTAGAATACTTGTCCTATGCTTCTGTCCTTAAATATAAGAGGTTTTGGGGTGCCTGGGTGGCTCAGTCGGTTAAGCGACCAACTTCGGATCAGGTCACAATCTCGCAGTTCTTGGGTTCGAGCTCTGGGTTGACAGCTTGGAGCCTAGAGCCTGCTTCGCATTTTGTGTCTCCCTCTGTCTCTTTGCCCCTTCCCTGCTCACACTTTGTCTCTGTCTCTCAAAAATAAAGAAAATGTTAAAACTTTTTTTTTTAAACATAAGAGTTTTTACCAAAATTTAGTGCCATGGTAATAGTGAGAGACTATATTGCATGGTGATTCTGAGCATTGATATCCCAACCGAGATGGTGTGGCTTCAGATCCCAACTTGGGCATTTACGAGCTAACGACCGTGAGCAAATCCCTTAACCCCAACGTACCTCAGTTTTTTTCATCTTTAGAATGAAGCCAGTGATAACATTTATCTCAATGGATTTATGTAGATTTACTGAGGAAAAACTGTGTAATGGGGCACCTGGGTGGCTCGGTTGAGCGTCCAACTTCGGCTCAGGTCATGATCTCATGGTTGGTGAGTTAAAGCCCCATATTGGGCTCACTGTTGTCAGCACAGAGCCTGCTACAGATCCTCTGTTCCCTTCTCTCTCTGCCCCTCCCCCTGCTGATGTGCATGTGCCTGCTTTGTCTCTCCAAAATAGAACAAAACTGCATAATGTAGTGTTTCTAATACTATAACATATGTACCATCAAATGGGAATCTTGATGAAATGTAGATTCTGATTCAGTCATTTCACATGGCACCAGAAAGTTTGTATTTCTTTTTTTTTTTTTTAATGATTTTATTTAATTAGAGAGTGTGCCCAAGTGGGGGAGGGGCAGAAAGAGAAGGAGAGAGAGAGAATCCCAAGCGAGCTCCTCGCTGTCCAGCTTGGAGCCCAGCACGGGGCTAGATCCCAGGAATCGTGACATCATGACCTGAGCCAAAATGAAGAGTGGGAGTTTTAACTTACTGAGCCACCAAGACGCCCCCAGAAAGTTTGTATTTCTGACAGACTCCCAGGTGATATAGGTGTGGCTGGTTTGCAGACACATCTGAGTAGTAAGGGGAAGAAATGCTTAAAACCAAGTCTGACACTATAGAAATGTTGCTATCATCATTGTCTTCAGTATCACATTCCTCTTACTTGGAAACGTTATCTCTGGGTCTCTCTCTCCCTCTGTGTTTCTCTCTCTTTTAATCTCATTTATGGCCTTCATCCTATAAGAATGAAAGCTTTGTAAGTGCAGAGATCTTATTCACCTTATTAGATCTACAAGTCCAGTAAATATTTGTTGGAGAAAAGGAATCAAAGGAGGGAAAGAAGGACAGTAGAATAATATTCCATGTGAATAACTCAGCGGTTATCCCCAGATCTGACTTCTTTCCAGAATTCCACTGCCACACTACTGACTCTGTTACATGCCTCCATCTGGAAGTGCCCCAGGCCCCTCTTACTCAGTCCTTAACCAAATTTACTGATTATTCATTCCAGTTTTCTCCTTCCATCCCTCTTTTCTCCAAATACATGACTCTGGTATATTTTCTGTTTCTCTTTATGGTGCTCCCACATTTTAAACATTTCTTTTGTTACTGCCATTTTCTCTAAAAGGAGAGTCCTGAGCCCATCTCTACCTGTCACAGCAGTAGATACTCTTGATGGCTCATTGCACACCCCTCCTCCCTCAAGGAACCTTCCAGGGGGCCCCAATAGATGTATACTCTCCAGCACCAATCATACTGCAGATGGTTCCTTTTTTATGGCCCAAATCTAATTGTATAATAGGCCATACACGTAACCCCACTTTAGTCACGCACGTACTGCTTTTATGATTCTTGACATATCCCCATACTATCTTGATTATTATGGTCACATTTAGTTCTCTAAATGTTCTTTTTATATCATCCAGTCATTGATTCATAAATGAAATATTTCCTATTCTCTCTCAGAAGATACTAATATTTTTGAAGTTGTTTCCTCTGTGCCTCATCTCTGTTTTGTCCCGATTGTTTTTCTGTTTTCGTTGTTGTTTTGTGTATTTTTGTGTTGTTTTGTTTTTGTTTGTTTCCAAAACATCTGATTATCCTTTTCTGTCTGTTCAAACTTAACGATGTGGTACCAAACGTGGTTGGAAATTCTTACATGCAGATGATAACTTTCAAATGTGGGTTGGCCGGGCGTCTTTATTAGGGAACCCCAGGATCATTACATTTAGCCAGGTTGGTCAAAATCACCAAGGAAGAATTTTCCAGTCTTTTGTAATCTTATCATTCATATGTAAGCCTTCACTTATTCCCTGTTTTTCTAAAGTATCTCTGCCTTTATCTTTGCCTTACAGCTCATAGACATGTTCATTCGTTTTTCTTTCATTCATTCATTCATTCATTCATTCATTTTTGGACCTGAATCCTCCTGTCTTTTGCAGAGGTGTGTCCTTATAAGAAAGAATCTGGACATCAAAGTTCTTTTTGAGCAAAGTTGCAATGCAATCTTCAGGTGTTGTTTTTTTTTTTTTTTCCACTGTCTCTTCCCCTGCTAGAAGTTTCTATACTACCAACTCCTGATCTGTGTGAGTTCTGCGGTGAAGAGTGAGTTGTTCCTTAGCTTCCTCAGTGTGCTGCCACCAGACTCAGCTTCCCAGGACTGAGTACACAAGCTTTGCCTAGTCTTTCTGATTTCGAATCTTCAGTTATGTTGCTATTGCTCTTTCTTCTCTTCCTTCATCCTTGGAGATTTGTTCTTGTAAAACATCTATTTGCCATCATTTTATTGGAGATTTAGGATGGAGCACATCTAAGCGAACTTGTCTGATCCTCCCCTGTGACGTTTTTAAAAAACTTATATTCCTACTTTCACTTTATCTTAAGCGATATTTATGAAATTATGTTTTTTCTGAGCAGTTTTTTTCTTATGCACTGCAAATAAATGCGCAACATGTTTTTCATTGCTTACACAATGTCTAAGATTATTTTATGAACTTTTAAGCATAACATTTTGAGAAGTACTTTGCAGTATTACTAAGCATGTAGGTGATGTAGGTGACGGTCCTTAGACATTTGGTGACTTGAAGAATTAACAGTCCCTGGGCATTCTTTAGAAGAATTGTTTTTAATAGTGTATTACACAAAATGTGTTCTTGTGTGAAGGGTGTGTGTGTGTGTATGTGTTTAGCAGCTGATCATTCAGCCACTTAATGGAAGCAACACTACAGATTGTCTGTGTACCCCCAGGAACAATTCCCCACTGCTGAGTTACCATATCACTCAGCAGGGTTGAGACCCTGGCAGTGGTGTAAGTATTATCATTATTTTCCAGAATATTACCATCTGCTCATTTGATCCATTAACCTCCTATTGTACCTCGTAAAAGAAATGTCCAGCTATGGAAGCAGATAGACTATAGAACTAAGCAAGGGAAAATATGTTTGATGCACACTTTGCTTTGGGAAAGGGGGTCAATACTTCTCTTATTTTCTTTCTCTTTCCTAAATTCATTAACTTTCCCAGAGGGAGATGTAGATTATCCACATAAATGAAATGATCCTGGTCTAGTTTGTTTATTTATTGCTGGTAACAGGTTAAGAGAAATCAATTAACCTTTAAAATTGTCATTTCTTTGTGTCCACCCAGGGCAGAAGAAATAACTGAGCTCATAGCTGGTTAAATTCATGTACAGTTTCTCTCATCTCCCGCAGCCACACAAGTTGGCTTTTTTAGCCAATCACTGTAGTACCTTGATATTATGTAATTTCTACATTGATCATATTAATATGAGGTTGTAAAGTCTGAAAACTTAGGTGACTTGGTGGTTTTACCTGAATTATTTATGCAGGTACTTTAGTCCCCATCATTTAATAATAATAGTAATACTCTTACAATATATGCTATATTGTAGACATCGTTTTGAGAACTATGTATAGTAACTGATTTAATGCTTTTGAAGTAGATATTATTTCACTTAACTAGAGCATTAAATAACTTTCCCAGTCACATAGCTAGTAAGCAGTAGGACAAGGGTGAAACCATGCCCACTGGCTCCAGAGCCAGCCTTTCAGCATCGCACTGTACCACCACCTTAACTCCTAAGATAATGTAGGTCCATCTTGACTGCAGTAGTGAATGTCCTTGACTAAGGAGTGAACAGAAGTATTTTGACCTGAAGTTATGCTTATGATAAAGATGTATAGGAGTACAGGGTCTACAAAAGGTACTCATTATAAGCCCATTGCTTTTCCTTATTAAATTATGACTTCTGTTAGTTTATTAATTTTAATTGTGTTTAAATCTGACCTAAAATTAAGATAATGTGAGTTTAGCAGACTTCTAAAGAAGTCATTAAATTAACAAATAAAATTTAAGTGATGTGAATTCTGAACTCTTAAATTTTTGAAAAGTTGTAAAGAGCAAGCAAAATAAAAGCCTCTTACATGTAAAGTGGACCACTATGAAGATTAAAAATGGAGCTTTGAACCTGATAAAGTATATTTACAAAAAACTTCCAAAATCATCACTTGATTGTGAAAAACTTCTCTTTAAGATCAGATATAAGGCAAGGATCTTTTCTCCCACCACTTCTTTTCAACATTATATTGGAAATTCTAGCTAATCCGATAAAACACGTAAAGAAAATAAAAAAGAATATAGATTGAAAAGGAAAAAGAGAACTGTCTATGCTCACAGATGACATGATCATCCATGTAGAAAACCTGAAAGAACCAGCAGCAAGAACTGGAAATAATAAGCAATGATAGCCAGGTTACAAGATATAAGGTTAATATACAAAGTCAACCACTTTCCTTAATATATACTACCAATTAAAAAGTGGGGTTTGAAATTAAACACACATTACACGTATATTTGTACTTCCCCAAATGAAATACTTAGGTATAAATCTAACAAAATATGTACAAGGAAAACAACAAAACTTTAACCAATGAAATTGAGGAACTAATCAATGGAGAGCTATTTCAAGGTCATGGATAGGAAGACTCAATATTGTCACAAGGTCTGTTCTTCCCAACTTATCTATTGATTATAATCAATATAATCTTAGTCAAAATCCAGCAAGTTATTTTGTGGATATCAACAAACTGATTCTGAAGTTTATGGAGAGGCAAAAGACCCACAAAAGCCTGCACGGTATTAAAGGAAAAAACAAAACAAAAACACCAATGTTAGAGGAGAGATACTACCCAAATTCAAGATTTACTATGAGACTGCAGTAATCAAGATAGTACATTGGCAAAATAAAAGAGAATACATCAGTGCAACAGAATAGCCCAGAAATAAACCTGCATAAATAAAGCCAAATGGATCTTCAACAAAGGAGCAAACACAATACAATGGAACAAAAATAGTATTTTCAATAATTGGTGTTGGAACAACTGGACCAATGACATGCAAAAAAAAAAAAAAAAAGTGAATATAGACACTTTATACCCTTCACAAAAATCATCTAAAAATAGATCGTAGACTGAAATCTAAAATGCAAGACTGTAAACTTCCTAGGAAACAACTTAGAAAAACTGGATGATCTAGGTTGTGGCAATGCCTTTTGACATATGAAAGGCACAGTCTTTTTTATTAAAAAAAAAAAATTTTAACGTTTATTTTTGAGACAGAGAGAGAGCATGAACGGTTGAGGGTCAGAGAGAGGGAGACACAGAATCTGAAACAGGCTCCAGGCTCTGAGCTGTCAGCACAGAGCCCGACGCGGGGCTCGAACTCACGGACCACGAGATCATGACCTGAGCCGAAGTTGGCCGCCTAACCGACTGAGCCACCTAGGCGCCCCAGAAAGGCACAGTCTTTGAAAGAAAGAATTAATAAGATAGACTTTATTAAAATTAAAAACTTCTCTGCAAAAAACAAGGTCAGGAGAGTAAGACAAGCCACAGACTGGAAGAAAATATTCCAAAAAAACATCTGATAAAGGACTATTATCTAAAATATACAAAGAACTCTTAAAATTAACAAGAAAAACCACTGCTTCTATTAGGCCAAAGACCTTAACAGGCACCTCACCGTAGAAGATATACAGATGACAAATAAGCATATGTAAATATGTCCCATATCTTACGTCATCAGGTAAATGAACATTAAAGAAACAATGAGATATCACTGTACATCTATTAGAATGGGCAAAAGTCAGAATACTGACAACACCAAGTGGTAGTGAGGGTACAGAGGAACAAGAACTCTTATTCTTTGCTGGTAGAATTCAAAATGATACAATCATTTTGGAAGATGGGTTGGCAGTTTTTTATAAAGCAAAACATACTTTTACCATGAATCCAACAGTCACGTTCCTTGACACTTACCCAAAGATTTGTAAACTATGTCCACGTAAAAACCTGCACATGGGTGTTTCTAGCAGTTTTGTTTGTAATTGTCAAAACTTGGAAGCAACCAAGATGTCCTCAGTAGGTGAGTGTATAAAAAAACTGTGGTGTATGCAGACTGTGGAATATTATTTAGCACTAAAAAGAAATTATTAAGTCATGAGAGACCTGGAAGTAATTGAATACGTATTACTAAAAGAAAGAAGCCAGTCTGAGAAGTCTACATGACATTCTGGGAAAGATAAAACTATGGAGACAGTAAAAGGATCAATGGTTGCCAGGGTTCAGAATAGGAGAGGAATTAATAGGCAGAGCATAGAGGATTTTTAGGGCAGTGAATATACTCTTTATGATACTATAATGATAGATACATGCCCTTATACATTTGTCCAAACATGTAGAATGTACAACACCAAGAATGAACCCTAATGTAAACTATGGACTTTGGGTGATTATGATGTGTTGATGTGGGTTTATCGATTGTAACAAATATACTGTTCTGGTGGGAGATGTTGATAATAGGGGAGGGCCATGTAGGGGCAGGAGGCACATGGGAGATCTCTGTACCTTCCCCATAGTTTTGCTGTGAACCTAATACTGGTCTAAAAAAGAAATAAGTCATGAAAAATGGAACTTTAGTTCCATGCTTATAATTTAATTTTCCATTGTTAAATTTATTGTCTAAGTTCTTTAAATATATGGTTGTTTCCAAATGTATAAGTTCGTTGAATATGCCACTACATTAGTAAAAATTATGAAAGTCAGTGACCCTCACTTATATACCCCTTTGGGAGGTAAAGCCCTCAGCAGAAAATAAAAGGCAATTACAAAATAAAATTGATGCATTCCTTTTCATCCACCTCTATTTCTGTGACTTTTTTTTTAATATTGTATTTTCTATACTTTTGTAACTTCATTACCACCTTGTTCCCAAAACTGTCCCCATTATCTGAGTTAAATTAGTTCTGTCATTTCATAGCTCGTTGATGAGGTAATCTCCTTTTTATTCTTGACAAAGGACTGTTTTACATCTTTATTTGGCCTCAGAGCTGAAACTATTCTCATAGAGAATTAAAAATGGGGTTTGAATAGGAAGCTAAAATGGCTTGATGTATATGTTCGAATGACTCAACATAGAAATGTTGAAATAATCTAGTCGGCCAATTTTCTAAAAAAAAAATCATGACTTTAAGGCTTTAGAAAGAAAGAAATAAGGAAAGATAATATAGGCTTTTCCCTCACAGTCAAATAGTATTATCATTTTAAGGATAGTTCATGTGAAAATTTTACATGAATATAACTTAAAATGTTGAAAGAATAAGTGCTAAATATAGACTAATATACCGATAACATGGATAACTCCATGTATATGAAATATCTACATATCTACATGAAAATATATTTATACATATTTTTAAATCTATACACATATACTTAGGTTCACATTGTAGTAGATTTGACTTTAATAAATCTAGACTATATCTGGTGACTCTGTTTCTCTAAGACTGGTCTTCAGATTACCTTTCTTTGTCTAGATGTATCTTTTTGACATAAGATCAGATTAGTATTTAATATGAGACAAATGTGCTTAACATTAAAACAACTTATTCTTACACTATTTCATGTCAAGGCAGACCATGGAAGAGGCTTGGTAAAGTATACTAGAGAAACAGTGAGCTTACTGAATTAGTAAGTATCTTGGTGTTCCAAGGTATAGGGAAATTATGTCAGTGTCCCCAGAAACCTCAGGTGTTTTCAAACCAAAGGAATTTAATACAGGTAATGGTTACAAAAGTGGGGGAAGTACGGGAGCAAAGACAGAAGTATCTCAGAGTTTAATTACTAATGCCACTGTTCAATACACTTATACGTGGAAGAGAAGAAGGAACAGTGTCCCCTGGAATTTGTAGAGCCAGCTGGAGCATCTACTGAGGCCATCGTTGCTAATGTGCAAGTCATTTCTTCCTTCATTCTGCAGGAAGGCTGCACTCCCACTGCATTGCCAGTTTTCTATATATACCTATATCTATAGATCTATATTTATATCTATTTAATTTTGTTTCCTAATTGTTCATTGCTAGTGTAGAGTTTTGCAAGAAAACTTGATTTTTCAGTCTTTGGTTTACTTCTTAGGATAGAGGGGTGATTTCCAGTTTTCCAGAACTGGAAACTGGAAGTCAAAGATGCTCATTTCTCTTTAAATTATTATTGTGGAATTTTTTTAAATTTCAGGATGGATTTTTTTTTCCCCAGAAAGATGTTTTATTTGTCTCTGTCATTTTCCTGGAAGCACTGACAGTTTCTGACCAGTTAACCATTATGAGCGAGGGTATACTCTTCAGCTTCTAAATTGTATATAGTATCTCCTATTACCTGTCTCACTGAGAGAAGGCCCTGGATTTTGTCTTCTGTAGATGGTCAGATTCATAGTTTGGAAAAATTCTCATAAGGTATGGACCAGATGTCTTAGTTCAGGCTGCTATAACAGAAATACCATAAATTGGGTGGCCTAAATAACAGAATTTTACTTCTTAAAGTTTGGGAGGCATGGAAGACAAGGATCAAGGTTCTGGCCAATCCAGTTCCTGTTGAGAGCCCTCTTCCTGGTTGGCAGATGGACACCTTCTTGCTGTACCCCCTTATGGCTAAGAGATATCATCTCTTTTGGGTTACTTCTGATAAAGGCACTAATCTCATTCATAAGGGCTTCACTCTCATGACCTGCCTCCAAAAGTCTCCATCCCCAAATACCATCTCACTGAGGATTGAGTTTCAATGTATGAATTCTGGGGGGACACAGACGTAAAGTCCACGGCACAAGATTAAACTTTGCTTCTAACCTCAGTGTGGTATTACTTACTTTATTGGCAGATCATCAATGCATTCAAGAACATGTTAGCACCATGTTATCAAATGTTTTTAATTGTTTTCACTAGGGTGTACTTTGTGCCAATGTTGGAAGATAGAATGCATAACAGTAAAATGGTTCATAACAGTTGAAGTTAGGAAAGAATCTAAATTTCAACCAACCGACAGTGGGACCAATAAATAGGCAAATTCTAAGACATCTATCCTGGCTCACAAGATACTCAACAGCTTTTCAAACAATTTGTTAGTATCCATGTATACTGTAATGTAAAATTGTTTTGCATTTTTTGAGACAAGGCAGAATAACATGAGCGAGATAACACAGACAGACACAGATTATATACATAATATAAATAGCTTAATATTCTGCATGGATGCATTTAAATGGTTACCACCAACTCCATGAAGAGAGGATGGGGAAGTCACTATTGGAATTGAGAATTGAAAAATGAGTTATACTTGTTAATATGTAGATAGACATCTTCTGAAATGTTTACATTTTTAGGAAGTAAATGTTCATGTATGAAATTTTTAAAAATTTTCAGGAAGCTTGATAAAAGATAGGCTCATTACTATTACATTCTTTATGAATGAATTTAGTCTTCTGAATATAATGGCATTTATTTTGTGATACCTATTGATACCTTTATTAATTTAAAAAGATTTTGCTGAAGCAAAAAGCTCTGTGAAAGTCATTTACAGGGGTGCCTGGGTGGCTCAGTCGGTTGAGCGTCTGACTTCGTCTCAGGTCATGATCTTGTGGTTCATGGATTCAAGCCCCACATCTGGCTCTGTGCTGACAGCTCAGAGCCTGGAGCTTGCTCTGGATTCTGTGTCTCCCTCTCTCTTTCTCTTTAAAAGAGAAAACTCTTTTAAATCAAGTTTTGATTTAAAAAGCTTGATATGTATGTATATATCTTTTGTACATATCAAAAAGCTTTGATATGTATGTATATATCTTTTATATATATGTGTATATATGTATATATCTTTTATATATATGTGTATATATGTATATATCTTTTATATATATATATGTGTGTGTGTATGTATGTATATAGTGTATTTGTCACCTTGATCTGGCATTGTTTGAATCATCAAGTACATTTTGTGAATTCCATCTTCTTCACTGCTGGAATTTATGTTCTATTAGGGCTAACTCTATTAAATATGATATCCTAGATTTGTGCTTTGAATAAGTTTAATTTTAATTCATAGCTAGAGCTTTCTTCTGGAGACACGTGTAAGATTTGTTAAAAATAAATTGCCAAATATCACATTTCAGAAAAAAAGTTTTATTTCTGTCATAGTAGTTTGTGATAACTACTTTAGCAGTCTTGAAGATAATTTGATTTCTCAAATATTTTAGTGATTTTATTTAAGGCAGTAATTACATCAGTAATGATCTTGAGGAGGCCCAAATTTTTCTCTAACACCTTCATGGTATACTTTTCACTATTTGAATTATTGTCCTGGAAGATAAATATGAGAAGCTATTTAAGGATTTTTGCTTAATCGGTTGTCATGAGGACTGCCTGCTAAAATAAAATGTGCGTATCAGAACGATAACTCTGTAGCCCCAGTCTGCAGAAAATACATTCAAAATGTTATCGTATTCATGGTCATTTTTGTTTGCAAATGAAATAACCACTTTAATGTCTGGAACAAATACAACTGGAAACTCTTTCTCACATTATAAACCTCACATCACTATGGCCCAATGTAAAGCACTACTCCAGTGGCTTCCTTTTTACCACTGGTAGTGTGATAAATGATATTTGAAGCATATTGAGGTGCTTGCCAGCCAGCAAGGGAGGTATTCAAAGAGAAAGCAGCACGAATAAAGGCTTCACGGTCTGAAAGCAGATAGCTCCAAATGCTAGAAGTGAGGCTGGTACATGGCTGGAGCCTAGGGTGCTAGAAGCAGGAGAATCATATGCCTGAAGAAGGAAGTAGGAGTGAGGTCACACCATGTAGGACTGTTTATACCCCTTCATGATTTACTAGATAGGTTGATAAAGACAGGGAGATGAATAGATGGACAGAGGTATATAGATGAAAAGGTATGACTATATGTTGTAGATCACATAAAATTATATATATAATATAATAGTACCCTCATTTTGACTTAAGAAAATTTAATAGCTTTGCATATATGAAATTATTTGTGCATTTCCACATGTAATCACATTTATCAACTCCTTTTGCTTGTTAGATGCTTCACATCTCTACATTTGAAAACCATATGAACTACTACAGCATTGTTTGCCGGAACAAGACGGAAGTTCCACAAAATCCCTGTCAGTTCAGAAAACACTTGAATGAATTTCTAATGAGGATTTGGGTTATTAATTAGGCACGTTCACTAACATTTATTAAGGAGACATGATAACAGGCCTACCAGTTTAAACTCATCTTTCTGACCTCATCCTTCATTTATTCTTGTGCATACCCATTAGGGTCCTGCAAAATTAATCTGATGGACCAAATCATTAAGTGTTAATTATGCGGCATGTATTATCAGTGATGCAGAAATGTAAAGGTACGAGAGCTGCTGCCCTTGAGATAGTTTAGAAGTTTTAAACAAGTTAAAACCTCTGTATTCTGTGATCTACTTAGCACGGATGTCAGAAGAGTGTTGTTAATGGGCAAAGACACTTATCAGAATGCTTTTCGTCCATATCTAGTATGCATCTTGGAATCTAAACACAGGCCGAGTCCCTCACGTATGCTCATTTTGGACAGTGCCCTGATCTGTGTGTCATATACATTGTCCTGTTATTCCAAATGGGTGTTCTTCCTTTTATAAATGCCGTATAGCGTTGTTCAGGAACTAGTGTTTCTTTGCAGAAGGTTTAAAAGGAGGGAAATATCTCTTTCATAGGCATTCTGCAAAAAAATGCAGCAAAGCCTCTCCACCCTAAAGCCCTTCCTTATTCTGTTTTCATCGGCTCTTCCCAGTTCCACATTTTTCAGTGTTTTTATAGGTCAAGGATGAGGGGAGAGAGTCTTTCCTTTTAACTGGCTTCTATTTTGTGTGCCCTTAGTAATACATGATTATATTTTACTCAGGCTAAATATTGTTTATATTATTAGTGATTGCTGTTTTGATCCCTTAGGACACCATTGTTGCTCTTTTTGTTCAGAATAACAAAGCCTAGAGATCAGTTTTGCTAATAATACTTGGAGTATCTTGTGATACATTATTGTGTTATGATTGATATATAATTTAATATGTAAACACTATATATTATTACATATTAATCTATAAATCCTGAGAATGTCAGAGAAATGTGCTATTGTGAATAGCTTAATTTGAGGGTTACTTTATTTCACTGATTCTAAGGTGCATGTCTTCACATTCTAACCTCTCTGAAATTGGACTGAGCCTTAAAAACCATGACCCCCCGCGATCTCTCTTTGTCAGGCCATTCCTTGGCATAATGGGTATTGCCTGCTCAAGCACATACTTAGTTGGGATCTGTAGTGACACGTCTATATTACTTGAGCTCTCAGTGTTTGATTCTGCACACACTGTCTGAGGAGGACTAATTGAGCATCTGAATTCTGCTTGTTGCCTTAAAACTTTCTAATAACACCTTCTGTTAAGATTTAGAAAGAGTCAGCACCACAACTGGCAGACTCGGTGTCAGAATCTTGGACGAAAAGCTCAGAGACACTAGTGGAACACTGTCTTAAGAAAACCTGCATCACTAACCCTCTTGTCAGTTTGGATAATGAGATCTGTGCAGAAACATGGGCAGCAACATCTCTGAGTTGAAAAGCGATACAGAAAATTCAGACTCGGGGTGTGATAGAATATTACGAGGCCTTTTAGTTCACTTACATTTTCCTTTTTATGATAGCATAAGAGTGATAGTTAAAATTGTATCTTAGTAAATCTAACGGACCTCTTTCAACAAGTATAACGATTCCAAGTGATAATAAAACCTTGCGCTATTTTTAATTGGCAGCTTTTTAACTCTTTTCATATAATTTATAAAATGTGTATCATGCAATTATTGGCACCTTAGAATTGATGGAGAACTGCAATTGGCTTCTTTTCCATAGTAAGTATAGCAGATATTATTAAAACTTTTTTTATTAGGTTTTTTTGTGGGATCATCTTTATAAAGGTCATTTCAGACTGTGCATGTTGCCTATTAAGTTATAAAAATTATAGAACATAGGACTATATACAATGCAACATTAAGGCCCAAAATTTTTCTTTTTACATCCCTAATATTAGCTTTTATTTTGGGGGAGGGACTGACGTTTACTTGCAGGGGAAAACTCAACTAATGCAAAAACCTTCATTTATATAAGTTTTATTTTAATCAGAATCTTAGCGTTTTATTTTTGCTACATACTTCATAAACCCAGAAACCTACCACAGACCATATGTGACCTAATACTCTTGTGATCTCCTTTAACAATTTATAGGAAATTCACGGGTCCTGAGAAAAACAATTTAATGGAGATCAATAGGTGACATCTAATATCTAAGTTTTCCTACCTTAACATTTCATTCCCATAAACCTTTTTGTTACTTAAACCAGCAATGGGAAAAATACCTTTCGATGAAAGCCTTGGTATGATAATTTATTATATGCATTTTAAAATGTATTTCATCACAATAGAGAAGAGAAAATGTACATACCAGGCCCAAGTATAATAATACTTTCTCTGTTTACAATTAATGATTTTAGTTGACTAAAATTTAATTTAGTTTACCAGAGTATCTGTTTTCCTAGATTTCAGAAATTAAGCAGCTTACTGAGACTTAACAAACGCAGTTTTTCTTTAAAATATTAGAAACGTGGAGGGATTCCAGCACTGTTTCCATTATCTAGATAATTAGGAAGCACTTTGTACAGACAACTCTTAGCATTGATCTCACCATAGACTTATTATTTACAGGCAAGGCTACTGACTGAACTTAACCATGTGCCTTTTGGCAACAGGGATCTTTTGTTCCATCTTTAATATTTAATAAATATTCCATATTATCCAAATATTATCCAATATATCCAAATATATTATCCAAATATATCCAAATAAATATTCCATATTATCCACATATTCCATAATATTTAATAAATGTTCCATCTTTAATATTTGTTCCATCTTTAAATCCATACTACCTAGTGCCTTGTCTAGCTCATGGCTGATTGTAAGTGCTCAATAAAGTATAGCAAATGGAAAATAAGCTATATGAGGTTAAGGACCTAATCTGCCTTGTTTTGTTTTGTTTTGTTTTGTTTTGTTTTGTTTTGTTTTTGTCCAGTAGGTGCCTAGGAAACATCTTAACAAATCAGTGAGGAGAAAAGATTATTGAACGTTCTCTGAAATTATGAGCCATTTTGAAGCTAATGACAGCATAGAAAAGAAACAATTTTGGCTGTATTTGTGTACCTGACCTTTGAGAAACCGCCAAGTCACCCCTACTGTCACAGACCTCCCTCCCTTCAAAGCCCTCCTGTCCTGTTCAGCTGCAGACAAGAGCTGGCTGACAGGAAGGAAGGCATGCCTCCCTGACCCTGCTCCCACAGACTCCCCGGCCAGCTGCAGGCCTGGGACAATCAGGTTTTCAGTACATCTGCCAAGAAGGTTCATTTGCCTTAAATGAATATTTATATACATATCATTAAAAAGGTTCTAATTCAATGTTTCCTAATTGTTTCTCTCTGACCGAGTCCACTCTGAGGTTAGGATTGCAGGTTATGAAACGAAAAGCACTTTTTTTTTGGTCGGGTGTTCATATCCTTAAGTCTGACTACACATTTGACACTTGCTATTGAGAACCGTGTCTTTGGCTGCAGATGAATATAGCTGAAATTTTACCTAGAATTATGAGTTCAAGAGCTGAATATAAATTGTGTCTCCATGATATCGGTGATGTCAGAGACGTGGCTGTCTTCACTTGGAGCAAGATGGTGTTTTATCGAGGGTAAAATTTATTTTTAAAACTTCAGCCCCTGACTCCACTCTCTGGTACTTCTATAATTTTGTCTCTTTTATAAGTGATTCCATGACTTACCCCCTGCCTTTTGCACATGTTTTTCTCTCTTTTCAAGCCCTCAGATCTTTCTTTCATCCCTATAGCTCAACAGTGTGAATTTTAAAATAATTTCTATTCCAAAGGTTTGGGGAGGTGATTATTTTAAGAAAGAAGAGGCTTGGAAAATTAAGCACTTCCAGGGAACACCGCTATGTAAAATAACAAAAGTTGAGACTTCTAAAAAAATACCTTCTTTTCAGTAATCTCTGGGTGGCAATCTCCTGTCAGTAACATGACTAGAGTCAGTTATTCTAACAGATGTTTCTGTAGATTATTGCCAGTGAGAAAGCATTCCCTCTTTTCAGTTGATACCTCAGATAGCAACATGCATTATAAGAACAGAATAAACAGGATTTATCTTAAGCAACAATTGAAAAGAGACAGGGTTGAAACAAAAGGAAAAAAAAAAATGAGAAAAACTCATTGACAGCTAAATTGCTCACTTTCATTATTTCTCTCTCTCTGTCTCTCCCTTTTCCTCTTTAAAGACCGATAGAACTATAGAAAAACACTCAAATGTGAAATTTAGAAAGTCAAAACTGAAGAGGTTTTTGTGAGGCACAAAAAAGGGCAAGTGGCTGGGGTGGGGGTGCGGGGTAAGGGGAAGATGGTACCCAAATGGGACCCTCCCAGAATGATGGCAGCTGATGAAATTAAACATTTAGGTGGAGGAAGCGAGGAAAAGTCATTTATAATTTGAGCACCGGTTGCACTAGTCAATAAAGTCAATATTTTAACCTAGGTTTAATTCTCACAACTTTATAAACTAGACATTATTATGTTCACTCTTACAGGTGAGGAAATTTAGACTCAATAGTTAAGTAGTTCATCCAAGATGTTACAGTTTGTAAGCACCATTAATGAACTGGGAACTCAAGTCTGTTACTCCAAACAGAAGACAACGAAGAATGTTGGCCAATAGCTAAGGAATCTGTAAGGCTGAAGTATCAAACAAGGAACATAAAGATAATAATGATGGGAATGATAACGTACGGAAGTAAGAGCTCGGTATATGTGCGGCTGAAGCGAGCACCGGAAGTAAGAGCTTGGAATAGAGACGAAGGGTTGGACAGAACGTGAGCTTGGGTTTGATTGCAAAAATGGGAAGCCAAATACATGCTTTTAGGTACTTTTATATACTTCAACATTTCAAACGTTTCCACTCTTGTTGAATAGTGGGAAAATTATTTTTTAAATTAAAAATTTATCTACTTTCCAATGTGCTGACTTTGTAAGGTTCATCTGAGTAACATATTGATTTGAAGGAAGACCTCTAGGGCCCATGAATTGGAGGGTGAGGTCGGACACTCTCTCCATGGGTGTTTGGACACCTGTATTCAGAGCTTAACTGTCACAAATCACTTTAGCTCTTGAGAGCTTTGATGCATTATTTATAGTAGAGGCAGTTGGACAAAATGGAATTTTCTTTTTCCATTAGTACTCTGGTTCTGTGATCCTTGATCAATGGTACACAATTAAAATCCTTGTGTGATTGTATCCGTCAGTATTATTTTTCAATTCTTTTCATTCTTCTCTAATTTATCAAGTTATGAGATTTTTGTTGTTGGGTTTTGCTTCCTTACAGACTCATTTTTTAAGTTTTTAAACAATATGTTGCACAGAAGCTGTGCATTATTGATTTGTGCCTTAAACAGTGTTTAATCTCCATGTGCCTTTGTTTACTCATCTTTTAAGTGGGGATAATGAAGTAACAATGTGTACCTCTTAGATTTGATAGGTCATTGGGATAGTTTAAAGCTCTTAATGTACTATTTGTCACATGGTAAATTCTCAATAAATGACAGCCCCTCTTACTTTTCTAAACTAAATATCGATTACTTGCTTTTCAGAGCCTGCAGGCTATCTCCCCAGAAATTAAATGCAGCGTTACCTATTTCATTTTATGGAGAAGTCCTACTCCTTTCCATAGCTTTTCAAATTGTGGCTTCAGAAATTACACTTCAGAATATCTCATTTCTTTCATATGAATAAACATTTTTATTTTAGTTGTATTCTGAGTCAGCCATTGCTCTAGTAAATCTAGTGCTAGTTTAAAGAAAGGTTAATGATGCACGATATTCCTGACTGACCATAGGTAACATTTTATAGTTATTTACTTAAAGGTACTTTCTCATAATAATGTTAAGTTGACAAAAGCACTAAAGTCACCGTATTAATATCCTTGACTGCTTCAGTTTTGCTCACAGCCATCTTTGCATTGCTGCTGAATAGGTTTCACACACAAATTGTGTCTGTACAAGACAAAAGAATGTACTATTTTCAAAAGTAATGTTCATAAGAATCACCCAAGGAGCATGGTAACAATTTTGATTTTTTGGCCCTGGACCCCCCCAGAAATTCTGATTCCATGGGTATGTAATGCGGTTCAACAATCTCATGATCGATGAGCACCCCACTGGTACCACCCATCACACATTCGTTGCTGTAAAGTAGAGACCAATTTAGAACCTTAATTTGGATTTCACACATAGTAGCTACTCAATGGATTCTTGAATGCATGGATCAATTAGTGAACAGGTGACTGTATCATCTTATGAATGTACACTCTATATCATCAATTCATGGTTTATAAATGTTCCTATTGAAAATATATATTTATTTATTTTGAGAGAGAGAGAGAGAGAGAGAGAACATGTGCAAGTGGAGAGGGGCAGAGAGAGAGGGAGAAAGAAAGTTGCAAGCAGAGAATCCCACTGCAGGGGCTCCTGAGATCGTGACCTGAGCCGAAATCAAGAGTCAGATGCTTAACTGACTTAACTGAGCCACCCAGGTGCCCCTATAAATGTTCCTTTTTACTACTGGTAGGTACGGAAGTAGAGATCTATTTGTTTTTAAGGGACTGTACTTGGATTAATGGGGCCTATATATCACACATGGTTGTTCCTGATTGATGTAGACCTGAATTCCTGAGATTTAGCATTTTCTCTTTCTTGCGCAACATTAAATCATAGCTATATGCAGCAAATTCGACATTAAATAATTCCTTTATCACGTCATAATAATTTCTCCTCTTCCCATTGTTCCTTCTTGTATTTTTGCCATCAATTTTTAAGAATACTAGCCACACCCTGTTCACCACTCCACACAATTTAATAATCACATTGCATTTTACTAGAAAGAATTTGTAACAAGAAAAGGATGAGTGAAACTTGCATTCATTTACATTTTTTATTCCAAGTTCATAGGTTTGGCCTTGAATGGTTTAATTATATTATACTAATTTTGCTATACCTTGGGGTCAGTAGCTAATAATGAGGAGATAAGTTGGTGGAGGCCAGAATTGAGATTATTAGAAATATACATCAAACTATAAGGAATCTGTTGAAAGGACTCAACCCCAAATTATGAAATGTAGAAGTTGGTTAAAAATAAAGGGAGGAGTATATCATTCTTACTATTTATAAGCAAAAGTTCTATCTTGAGTTCTATTGTAGAAATTATTTTTCTTTTAAGTAATTGTTAGAAAATTTGAGGGAAGTTAAAAAATGCATAACAAAGCAATAGCACATTATTCACAATCCCATTGCTTAGTTGTAACAACAATGAATCCTTTGGTGTAATATCTGTTATTTTCAGAAATTTAAGTGTATATAAAGCATATGTTTTACACCTGCTTTTCCCACTAAGTATTCCAAGTTTTCATTTCCATTAGAATTGTTAGAAAGCATTATAGTTGCTGCATATTACTCTGTCCTATAAATGTACCAAACTTTATTTATTTTGACCTTATTGTCATATATTTAGGTTAACTTTTCCTAATACAAAGACAGATATTCACATGAATTATTGGATGTGCGTCCAATTATTTAATTAAAAAAGTTCAAAGAAGTGGAATTTCTGGGTTATATTAACTAATTGATCTGCACAAAACTTTTATCTATTTATATCCTTCCCAGCATTGTTTGAAACCACCCATCCTCCCATAGTATCATCAACTTAGGACAGATGCAAAATTGTATCTCGTTGATTCATTTTCCTTTTTTCTGTTTGATTAGTAATAAGGTTGGAATAAATGCAAGCTTTAATGTCCCCTTCTATATATAAATATATATATCTATTTTTTTTTCATTAGTTGGGAAGGGGTTAGGGAGAAAAAAATAACTTTAATGGAAACATCTACCCCATGTAAGCTTTCCATAGAGTTTAAAAATGACCAGATCAACAATGGGATTGCTGAAAAATGTGAGAGGTTCAAAAGCAATTATCACCTTACCTCATGATATTGATCAGAGAGTACTGAGAAAAACAAGAAATTATGAAGGCAAAAATGAGTCTGTCCAGTAAATATCTTAAAAGTTCAATTTATTTGAGACCACCAAAAATCAGACTACAACAGATAAGACCATGGGTTTGAGAATCCTGTTGTGAGTTGAAATTCCCACTCTGCCATTTGTTTAGTTGGCTGGTTTTGACCAAATTATGTTTCTTCACCATAAAGTGAGAGTAACAGGGCTGTTTCATAGAATTGCAGTGAACATGAAATAAAATTTTAAAATTCATATCCCAACTCTGAAAAGAAAAGGCACTTAAAAAAAAAAAAGAGCAGTACTGTGACTGCTCTTATTCTTATGCAGGGCAGCTTGACATGTGACCTTTGTGAGCCTACCTGCCAGGGTTGGGAAAACTCTGTGAACTTATTCCTCTAAAAACACCCCTGCTCCCACCTCAACAACCCAGCACCAGCCATTAGTACCTGAAATTCTTCCTTAAGAGATTTGCCCTCTTAACTTAAATATTTTATATTTTAGGTTAGAAAAATCTAGAAAGACCTAGAAAAATCCAGCAAGATGTATATACTATTATAGTTGAGTGTGAATTAGTTGATAGGATTCTGAGTGCAGCTTTTAATAAGAGAAACTTGAGAGTTCTGCATGCCTGAGGGAGGCAGTGGAAAATTATATGTTGGGGTATCCCTGATTTGGAAAAGTGACAACCTATTGGCAGTAATGTATGTATAAGAATAGTTAGGAAAGAAACTTACTGTATTCGAGTACAGAATCTATCAGTTAAGAGCTGAGTACAGTGAGTGTATTTAGTAAATGGTTTACAGAGAGAAATGTACATTGTGTTGTGTATTCATTTGGTAGAAATGAAATGCGTTCTTTAATTCACTGAATTCAGGAGAGTAGATAACGTGTGAAAACAGACAAGATAACTGGAGTGAGGCAGGAATACCAATGGAGCTCAAGATAATGAATCAGAGGTATTGGCGGCATCTGGACATGTTCATTTCCTATCATTGGTCCTGAAACTCCCTCTTGATAATGTTATTTTAATAATAAGAGCTACATGGAAGCACATATTGGGTGGCAACCAACATGTGGTCTGGGAAACACTGAAAGGCAATTGTATTATAGGCCAAGGGTGAGACAAGCAGTATGTGAATCTGGATTGCGATAAAATACGTTTTTATGAGACAGCAAGATCCAGAACTTCTTGGGGATGTTGAAAACAAGTTGTTCCTACCTTTTTTATGGTCAAAGTCAATGAAAATAAATTAGTCAGATGTACTGTGTCTCCACCGTGTTTCACCTGCTTTACTGCAGGGTACCACTCAGAATCTCTGAAAAAGGAGGCACAGAGACACAGGTTTGTGTTTTTGGTCATGTCATATCCTGTTTCAATAACTGTTTCCCATTAACTTGCCACCACCATGGAAGTGGTGACATGCCCAATAAGGTTGGGATTTTCAGAAATGGAGACCACAGTAAGGATTCCTCCAGAAGGATGGTGGAAACTTTCTGTCACTCTGGCCAGCCACCCTGTAGGGTCCATTTTACTCTCACAGGAGTACCTTGTTCTACAATTGCCGAAATTGAACTTAGAAGATTGTATTTGGTGACTATTCAAATACCTAATTAGACTCACTGCCTCTTTTTATAATAGGAAGTTGGGGAAAATAGAAATAGAAAGTAAGAAACGGTGCTTTGAGGAATCAGGTCACAATTTGATCCTCTGTAAGACTGATCGTAGTCTAGCTGCCTTCTTTTTTGCAGTGAATAATTATGACCCAAATACCGTTATTCTGATTTCTTCCTGCACTGATAACTTTTAGAGGTCTCAAACTAAAATCTCAAGATTTGTTATTAGTGAGAAAGCTTAGTCGTAAAACTTAGCCACCTCTTGATTACCCAAGAACTCATTATCGTGCTTTCTTAGTGGTTTTTTCCAACCCTCTGTTTCTCCCCAGTCCCTCAGACTGCTTGCCTCAAGCTATTTCATTCCTGATTTGCACTTTCTCTAGAAGATGGATCTGTAGAGAAATTGAATTCAAAAGATTCATTTTTATTGCTTATAGAGGGAAAGTTGATAGGAAGGAAGTTGAAATGACAGAAATGAGATTTTAAATCTCTTGTATAGATTTCATTTATTCTATCCATGTTTATTGATTGTCTACTGTGTAATAGGTACAGTAGGGAATAGAGACAGCATAAAGCTTGGCCCCTGCCCTCCAAATTTTGAGATTTTAATCTCAGAAAAGAGAAGTGCTATATACAAATTGTGCTTTTGTAAACCCCTCATTGAGTAAGGCTGGTATAAATAAACACATACACATTTAAAAAGAGCCTCACTGCTAGGAAGTTATGAGCATCGTATAGATAGCATAGAAAATAAGTGGTGGAAAAATTCAGTTTAGAGAGTGGCAAGTTTAGAGGGTATATATGATCAGGGCGAAATGTATTGAAGAGCTGACATTTGTCATAAGTTAGATTTGTAAGAACATAATGCCTGTGGTTCTTTGAAGTTCTGAAAGTATTATATATTGATTATATGAAATTGGAAAGTACAGAAAAGCATACGGAGAAAAAATAAAAATTACTCATAATACCACCACCTTGTGAGATGCCCATTGCTGGCTGTTGGCGGTATATTATTATAAGATTTCTATCCCTTTTATGAGTGAGGATGTTTCTATTGGTGTTGTGTTAGTCAAGGTCCTGATGGGAAACAGATGGCATGGTCAAATTATATGGGTGGGTAAACATAGAGGAAGCACAGGGGTGGTGCAGTAACCTGGGGCTAGTAATAGTGAAGGAGCTGTTACTAACTCCAGGCCTGTTAATGAAGAGATAAAGGGAGGCTGCGATTACTGGAACCTGGAAGGAGAGAGAATAGAGAAAAACTTCCTACCTTGAGAGCAGCGCTGTCCTTCATTCAAGACACTTAGCCAGCTCCAGTAACTTCACAGGGAGAGAATCTAGAAAATGAACACCCTGATCTCCTTTCTCCCCCATGTGTCAGATATTGGGCCAGAGCTGCCTACTGGTTGAACCCAATTGGAAGTCGAGATCAAAAGGGCCCGCTGAACAGTGCATACAAACCAGTTTTCTGGCACAAAGAGCAGCATAGAGAGGATCGCGAGTAAATCTGGAAGGGCCGATCAGCATATCTTCCAAAATTGGATCAATCTGTACATACTGTTTTATAACCTGTACATTGTGACTGTTATTGGCATGGACATGGATACATTGAAAATTCAGCTGTTTCCAATTCTTCCACTATTAATATTGCTACAATATGTGTGTTCTTGTTTGTTTATTTAGCTCCATGCATACATCTTTATCTTCTTAAGATTAATCCCAGGAAATGGGGTTGTTAAGTCAAAGGATATGTTTATGTTCAAGAGTTTTGGTGTATGTTTCAAAATTATCTTTCCAAAAGACCATAGCAATGTCTAATCTCTAATAGTAATGTCTCATAGCAATGTCTAAATCTCTAATGGTTAAGGTTTTTGTAGATAGAGATGGATGGACATTCATAGATGGAAAATTTAGAAGGCTGTCCAAGTGAGCACTATGAAAATGGAATGAGACTGAAAAGGCACATGTTGTATTCAGCAATGGATAGCTCATCCTACTTGACCTGAATAGAATTAGTAACAGGGTGTAATTGTCTGTTCATACTCATAGTGTTGGAAAGCCTCAGTTACTAAGATGCCCCGGAACTATTAGAGAAGGCAGCCATGATCGGCAGAGCTTCAGGAGTAGCATCCTGGATATCTCCAAGTAGGTTTAAGATTGATACTGGTAAAATGGGGACAAGCTTAAACTCAAAGTACAGAAGAAGATACCTGGTAGAATCATACTCAGCGAATGCAAGGCAGCTTATTAGCACAAGAGAAAAAGCCTAGGGGGCTATTTGACCAATTTTGGTTCAAATTGCTTTTCTTTTATTTATCAGCTGTGTGACTTTGTTGAAACAACATAGTTTTTGGTTTGAGGGTTATAGACTTCTGTTGAAAGTACTTAGCACAGATCCAGTATATGAAGGAGCTTGGTGACTGGTCACTACTAAGGCATGAGTCAAGGAGAATAGTGATTGTGTCTTGTAGTCTCTTTTGTTTGACATTGGCCCAGTTGGTGGGAGAAGGGCAATACATTGACAGACCAGTATTGAAGGCATTGAACAACATTCTTCTTAATGTATAACAAACTGGATAGAGGTATTCAGCTAGGAAAATAAAAAAAAAAAAATAGATCATTAATGCAAATTTACAGAGAAGTATAATTTTTCAAATTTAAACTTGATTCCATACTTTTAAAAAATGATTTGGAATCTGTGACCACATATTTACCTTTGAGTACTAGGAGAGGAATACCACTCATATGTTAGCAACAAATCTCTCAAATATTCCACTGTGAATTAGTGTGTGTTTTTTGTTATGCCTGTCCAGATTCCATGTACTAATTTTAGGGTAAAATTAGCACATTTTCCCTCCGAAAAGCTTCAGTTTTTCAGTTTATGAGATTTACATGGACCTCAAAGAGGGAGATTGGTAATTCAGGCCTGACTATTCTGAGCCCAGGACTTCCCTAACCTCAGTGATTAGTTCAGTGGTTATGTGACCCAGGTCAGTCCAATCATAGTGAAACCTGGGATTTTATGGAGCTTTTGCTAAGAGTTTTTTCTCCTTTGGATTTAGGTTTGTAAGGGTAAAATACTGAAGCTACTGATAGCTATCTTGCCGTCATGAGGTTGCTTGATGGAGAAGCCTAAATATGGATATGGACTTCAGTGAACTGAGTTGAGAGATGGAGAGATAAACCAGCTTGTATCACTCCCTGAGACCATGGATCAAACTGTGCCTGAGGTTAGATTTCCTCTTGGACTCTACATTTACAAGAGACAATAATTTCTCTTTTCACTGTCAGTTAGTTTTGGGGTTTTCTCTCATATGCAGCTAAAATAGAACTGGCTAACATGTACACTTGGTTCAGAAGTTTATTTTTCATGGAATGTGAGGTCATGGTTAGGATCTCAATTCTTCCCAGTTCCCATGATGGGACAAAAAATTAAATTTCATGCTATCCAACAGGGTTTGAGAACTAATAAGCTAAAACATGCTGGAGGTCATGTCTTTTATGCAATAGACACTTCAGCCAAAAGTCCTCCTGTCGCAACATATACACACACATAGCAAACACGTGAGGAATCTGGTGGAATCTGTCCATTTCATCAAAATAGAATCTTCTGAGAGGAGGGAAACATACACTTGTTGGGCTTTTTTATTTTTTTTTTCCTTTCAAAGTCAGGATTGTCTGGCTCAGTGTACAATAAATCATTTGTATCTCTCTCTGTAGTCTCCTCATTCAGGATAAAAGCGACACATATAACTGCCAGCCCCAGTCCACTCACTGCAGACTGATTTCCTTGCTGCTTTCATCTCAGCAGTTGCTAATGTCACAAATAGGCAGGCTTTGAAGTCAGAGCGAGGGGACAGGAGCAGCACCATTCCTCCCCCATCATACAGCAACCAGACAACATCTTCGGAAACCGCGGTTTCAGTGTCAAATCCAGCTTGGAAGCTCTTGCTTGAGGCAGTAGGGGTAATCCCTGACAAGCAACATCTAAGACCATCTTGTTCCTCTTTCCCTTAGTCCCAGGTGTGAGTGGAAACCTTGTCCCTGGGTATTCTTAGAACGAAGCCCAAGAGAATCTGGACCCTTGGAGACGTGCTGCCCTTGTACTGGGATTATCAGTGCATCCCCTTGGTGTGGCTTTAGGGTTTGAAGAAAGGCAGAAACTAAATGGTGCTCGAACTAGAGAAGCAAGGAAGACACCTTGGTTTTGGTCTTCCTTCGTGTTCTTTTCTTTTTTTTCTTTTTTTTTTTTTTTGAAAGTAGAGAGAGGGTTGCGGGGAGATAGAGACGGGGAGAGGAAATCCCAAGCAGGCTCCATGCCGGGCGTGGATCCCTACCTCACAACTGTGAGCTCATAACCTGAGCCAAGATCAAGAGTCAGATGCTTAACTGATTGAGCCACCCAGGCACCCCCTTCCCTTGAGTTCTTTTTCCTTTTATGTCACACTTTAGACACTGGGTATGAGCAGACATTTGAGTGACATGTGGGTTGCTTGAACTCTGGGTAAAGCGCTTGTACATGGATCCTGCATTTTTGTTTGTTTCCTCTGCACTGGATGCTGGGAGGAAACCCAAAACCACTGGCGTGGGGTAAGGAAAGGGAAGCAGAGGCCTAAGAAATGAATTACCATAGGCCTTCCCCTACCTCTCTCAGTCCTATTTTTCTGTGCTTTAAAGAGCATTCCATCTTGGAGTAGGAAATGTGGAGAATTTCCTTTAAAAGTGCCATTGTCCCCCCACACTGAGGACTCCACTGCATGACATCTCACCCCATAGTTCACGATCTTCCTCCTTTGCTCCCTTGCTACAGCTGTGTGTTTAAAGTTTCCATCTCCCTCTCTTGCTTCTCTGTTTCTCTCATTCTGTCCTTCAGCTGTTCAAGCTTACCTCCAAACAGCTTTATATAATCCCTTTCCTCCCTTCTCTGTTCCTCCATATATTTACTTCTCGCTTCCCTCTTTAGAAGCCTTTGCTTTCTGAGTGCCTTCTGAGTCCTGAGGCGCTGGGCAAAGCTTGCCCCGGGTGCCTGTAAAGTTTCTTCGAGGAAAAGCCTTGGAAACTTTAATGGGACAGTAACATTCCAATCTCGACATGAATGGTTGACAATCCCCAGTTCTCCCTGGCATGAGATTTTTCCAGAATCTGGTCCATCATGCATGCACGCCAGAACTTGGGATTTCCATATGTGATATTAGAGCTCTGGGCAGTCTGTTTGCCTATGCAAGCAAATCTGAACCTTGGTTTCTCATGATTATTGAAAAAAAAAAATCCCATGACTTTCTCTCTGTCTCTCTTATTTTATTTTTTAACTTTTATTCTAATGCATCACTTGGAGTTGCTCACATTTTGACAAATAAATATCAAGGCACTGGCAGTATATTTATTTCACAGTGGTTAAGATGATAGGCACCACAAAGTTATATGCAGCATCCATTCCTTCTGCCACAGAGGCTCATATTTACTCTTTGTGCCTTTTTAAAATATGCAGATGTCATTTAAAGTTTATTTGCATATTCATGAAACAGTTATTTCCCTTCCTATCTCCTAATTCCCAACATGGCTAGATATGATTTGAGAATTTCTTTCAGTCCTGGGGAGCATGGGCGGCTCAGTCAGTTGAGCATCTGACTCTTGATTTCAGCTCAGGTCATAATCTCACAGGTCGTGAGATTGAGCCCCGTGTCAGGCTCCATGCTGATAGCGCAGAACCTGTTTGGGATTCTCTTTTTCCCTCTCTCTCTGCCTCAACCCCTCTCATGCTCTCTCTCTCAAAATGAGTAAATAAATAAACTTAAAGAACAAAAAACCAGAATTTCTCACAGTCCTGGGGAGGGTCTGGTCAGTTTGTTATGGTAAGTAGTAATCAGGGAAAGACACTGTTAGGAACAGAAACTCCAGTGTAGAGAATGCTGCCAGGCAGCCTTCTGGAATGTGACACCACACATCATGCCCTGATGCTGGTGGTGGTATGACATAATGGGGGAGGGTGAGATGCCAATCCCAGCCCTGCCAACTTCCAGCTCCAAGATCCTTAGAAGGTTCCTGATAGAATAGGAACCTCAGTTCTTCATCTGTAAAAAAATCATCTAGGGAACAATGTTATCTTGCAGATTTGTTGATGGGATGTGATAAAATAATGTTTGTAAAATACCCAACATGTTTGTATTTAGACGACATGAAATTCTATACCAGACAGGGTTTTAAATGCTCTGCAAATACTTACTCCTCCGTCCCTCATAAAAATCTTGTGAGACAGCCCTATGTTTATTATCATCCCCATTTTCCAGAGGAGGAAAAATGAGCTGCCGAAAAGTTAACTGACTTGGTCAGGGTCACACACGGCTAGTGAGGGAACTGGGATTCCAACCTCAGCATCTGTCATCAAAGCCCTGCCCCTAGCCACAGGGTGGCACTTTCCACACAACATGTTACTCCGTGAACATCAGCACTCATTCCTGTCTACTGCCCGTTATGTTCTCATGATTCTTTGGCATATCTATGAGTCTTGTGATGTGGACATGGCTACTTTACCTGTAACGTGACTGCCTTAACATCCCTTAACATTTGGCTTCTTCTGTGAATGCTACTATGTTCTTAACTGCCTCTTTGCCCATGACCCCACCACTCATCTACAGTGAATGTTCCCCAGTCCTCCAACAACTTTCTGCCCTGCCGAGTCACCGCGTATTTTATAATGCATTTATAATGCAACACGTATAAGGTTCATCTTTAAGGCACTTTTCCCCAAATTTACAAGGCTTAAATAGAACTCAGTAAATTACTAGAGCATAAGTTATAGCCCATATGAAATGCAGCCCACATCACATATAGGCGAAGTTGTGTTTTGTTTTACATGTCCTATTTTCCACAGCTATACTCTTCACCTGATCTGTAAATGACCTAATTTACTGTGAAATGTTTCCATGGCTTGGTAGTGAAGGCAGGTAACTCTACTCTGCCCTGCCTGCTGCTGGATGCTAGTCTTCCTAACCTCACTCAGTTACCCCAGTGTCCATTTTGGAACACAAAATGGTAGGTAAATTCACCTGCTAGCGTATAGTGTCAGATATGTTTTTGAAAAATGGAATGAGAATCTCAGTCTCTCTGGAGTTGGCTAGAGGCCCCACCACTCCCTTTTTTTTTTTTTTTTTCCTTACTCTCTGCCACTAGATGCTGCTTACAGGTTGCCACCTTGGCCCTGCAGTCACCAGAGTTGATGATGAATGCTTCGGCATTTCATTTCTAGATATCCAGAGGTAACTCAGATTAAGGATCTACACCAGCAATAGCTTCAAGAGTCCTCTATTTTTTTAATGTTTGTTTATTTTTTTTGAGAGAGAGAGAGACAGAGAGCGAGCGAACATGAGCGGGAGAGAGAGGGAGACACAGAATCCAAAGCAGGCTCCTGGCCCTGGGCTGTCAGCAAAAAGTCCGTCGTGGGGCTTGAACTCGTGAACCGTGAGATGATGACCTGAGCCGAAGTTGGATGCTTAACCAACTGAGCCGTGTAGGTGCCCCAAGAATCCCCTGTTAAATGTTGCTCTCTTTGTGCTTTAGAATAGGTCGTGCACACACTCCCTCTTAAGCATTACATTAATTTCTGTTACTTCCAGAGTGTGACGTAGGGTATTTTTGTAGAAGCACCCCTGTTTTTTCCTTTGGTCTGTTTACTGCATTTATGGGGAAGCTGGCCAAATGCCCCATTTTGGCGCTTTGGCTGAGCCCTGACGCATGAAACTTAATATAAAATAAGTTGGTAGTCTAGCACCAGCCTCACCATCTTCAGCTCTCCTGGGGAATGTATGTAAATTGCAAAAAGAAACTGGAGCTGCACACTAATGTTAGAATTCTGGCTATGAATCCTGACAAAGAGTGGCCTATAAGGCTTAGTCATTATCTGGTATCTAACCTGACATATGCCACACATTTTCAAAAGGTCCCTCCTCAATAAATAC
Organism: Panthera uncia; assembly: GCF_023721935.1. NCBI lineage: Eukaryota > Metazoa > Chordata > Mammalia > Carnivora > Felidae > Panthera > Panthera uncia. The sequence continues at coordinate 142,080,128 of NC_064810.1, forward strand.
ACCGTGTTCTCAGCTGACTGGACATTGTGGCTGGTAAAGACGTTTCACCCTAGTGCCCAAAAGATGGGTCTTCAATGGCCGCCACTTCTGTTTCAAGCTGCAGACAGTAGGGGTAGATAGAAGTACACATCTGAAAGACATCTGATGGTTTTCCTCCCACACCAGACGCTTCACTGCTGGAATAGGGCCAGATCAGAGCTGTCTGGATTCTTTGTGAGCCTGCCCCAAACTAACATATTTATTATCAAGGAGGAAAACTTGCCTGATGTTAGATTGCTGATGTTTTCCACGCAGTGTTTTCTTGCAAGAAAGTGATTGAAATGATGGTGGTGAGGAAGGTACCTTTTTCAAGGGCAAAGTCCTGAAAATATCCTTGCAGATTGGGAAAACTGGCTATTTGCTTGTTACTCCATTTTCATAAGATGTATGATGCATCTAAAAAGAGAAACCGTGACAATATATGAGGGGCCAATGGTACTGTGTCCAGGGTTGGCAGGTTCTTACTGCATGTGTTCTATTTTTTGGGTTGTAAAGATGGGGATTTATTTATAAATGATTATTTGGCCCGATGCTTATAAAATGTCTGCATTCTGTTGGTACAACACACAAATCTTTTGTGGTGGTTTTGAGAAAACCCCAGACTTTTCAAGTCTGGGAACAGATGGAGCTCTAAATTCAACTGCATTTCACAACCGGGGCATGTGTTACTATCTGCCAGTCTGTTTTCACTTTATGTGAGATGTCTTCTCTCTAGTTAGCAGAGTTATTACACTTCTTTGGGTATCCAAGCCTTTGAAATGGATGTGCTGTATGCTTACAGAATTCAGGGAAACTCAGACCTAGTTATGCCCTTTAATAGTTGTTGGTAATTCTTAATACTTTGGGAAAGTATAACCATTTAAATATGTTTTATGGAATGGGCTCTGTAGCATTTTGGTCACGAGGTATTAATATGCATAAGTCTACAAGAACTGCAAGTCAAATGCTTTGAAAACCTCAAGATAACATTCATTTAAATTTAAAAATTTCCCATTCCCCCGTAGCCGGCTAACCTTCACTAAATAACTAGTTGGTTGGTACTTGTGCTACAATATAGATATTGTGTGTGTTTAACAGCCTTCACTGGTTTTCATGAATTCCTCGGCTTTTGTTTGTGTAGTTATTTATGCTAAACGTTCACAGAGCAGTCTCATAGTAAGGAATTTAAAATCGCCTACCATTTAAAGAGAAAATGAATATTCTTTCTCTCCCTCCCTTCTTTTCCTTCCCTCTTTCTCCTTTCCTTTGGTCTTTCCCTGTTTTGTGTTGTTGTTATTGTTGTTGTTTTCTTCCCCCCACTTCACTCAAGTGATAGAAATAATAGGGGCTAAATTTCATGAAAGCAAAGGTTGATTATGCACCACAGAGCATAAAATTGTTGCGCTGCAATTTCTCACATGCTGAGTTTGCTACATCAAACCTAAAGTTACCAATGTTAAATAAAGAGTTAAATTATTTAACTTCAAATTATTCAGCTCAATTAAAAGACTTATTGCATATGCTTCCTATAGCAGTGACACTTACTACACGTAAAATGATTCAACTTATCTATACACAATTAACTAAGAATGTTCTTCGAATGTATCTTTTCTATAAGACTATGCTTCTTATTAACTAGTCCTCAGATATTGACTGGATAAAGGAATCATTCTTTGAGATGGTACTTTGTAGGTGGAACACCATTGTAAATAATTACTAACATAAAATAAAATTGGGGATATTCCTCCCTGGGTGTATCAGAACCAATAGGGAAGGTAGTATTTGCAATAGCTACATGTTGGTGTAATGCTTTGGTATGTTCAAGGTCTTGATGAGCTTGTTGCATTTCACATTCTCAGAATTACAATCTCAGAATCAAGCTTTCTAAATTGTGTCATTATGTCTCTGTGTTTCTTTCCACTGCCTATGGAACACTCTGAAGTGCCAGCTGCGATCTGGAATAGCTTTGTGTGTGTGTTTGTTTTCATTGAATTTGTAGCACTAAGAGTTGAGGGACCTAGGTAGAATCTTAGCCTTTAGCCATTGGCCAAATAAATACTCCTCTCCATGTAATTTTATTTCACAGGACTTAGATGAACTGGATGCTTTGTATCTTTTCTTGAATAGACTGGGTCATGACAAAACTTGATTGTATCGTCGGTAGCTAATTACACAGAAGTCTTATAGAAGGTACTAATTAAGCGTAATGTAAAAATGTTCATGTTCAGAGATGGCAGACTAAGAGTTAGGTTATTGAAGTGGGTCTTTGGTGGCTTTCTTCTATTTGTATGAAAGGGCAACAGAGATGGCTTTAGACCCGTGGTTGTCATAGTGGGATCCCTGGGCCGGCAGCAGGAGCTACACCTAGGAACTTGGTAGAAAAGCAAATTAAGGGGCCCTTCCCTGAATGATTTTAATGGGAGAGGGACAAGTGTTTGAGGTCTTCATGCAAGTCGGACTTGAGTAACCCATAAATAGTAAATTACAAGTTGCCATTTCGTTCATCTACTCAGCAGGTTGTCTGGGATGGAAGAAATCTTATCAAGTAGTATCTCTGCTGTTTGCTGGGTATGGAAGGACTCTATGTCCATGTAGACATCTAGTTGGAGATAATCCTACTTTCAAAGAGTCTTGAGCTTTTGAAATAATTGACTCAAGATTTAATCTCGTTCTTCATCTGGAAGTTTATCCTATGGCTTAATTAAGTGAAACCATTCTCTTATCCTGTTTTTAGAGCATTAAAAAAAAAAAAAAAAAAAGGAAAGTAACAGTGTAATGTCCTCTTCCTTTTCTTTGGAATTTGGAAAATGTTTTTTATTTTTAAAAAAATTTTTTTCTAATGTTTATTTATTTTTGAGACTGAGACAGAGCATGAACGGGGGAGGGTCAGAGAGAGAGGGAGACACAGAATCTGAAGCAGGCTCCAGGCTCTGAGCTGTCAGCACAGAGCCCGACGCGGGGCTTGAACTCACGAACCGCGAGATCATGACCTGAGCCGAAGTCGGACGCTTAACCGACTGAGCCACCCAGGCGCCCCGGAAAATGTTTTTTAAAGAGGTTATTTGCCTTTTATACTTCATACTTCTTCATGTAATTCAGTTTTCTCAGTTTATTCTTTCAGGACTTGTTTCCCTACACACATAACTATATAGGCATTAACCTAGTTCTCCAATTGGAAACGTGTTGAAGCAGAGTCTCCCTTTTGCATGGGGATAGAAAATGACAGTCCTTTGGGTACAAAATTAGTTTCTCTTAATCCTCCCCCAAGGTGTACCACTTTGTGCTCCAACTTGTATGGCCTGTAAACCTTGAGGAATTTTATTGTCTTTGAACATCATCCAGCAGATCTCCTCTAATTAATTTAATCCCTACAGACATATGCTTGTTGATCGGTATAAATCGAGGCCAAAAATATCAGTACTGTTTGAAAAGCGCTGCTTCTGACAAGAAGAATCTTGATCTGAGTTGTTTAGAGCTCATGCAGCAAAGTTACTTAGGGAGACGTTTACCCCATCCCACCCCTATTTTATGGGGACAACCAGCAGACACTGTTCCACTGTATGTGCTCATCCCTCTCCTTTCCTTCTCCAACTGCTATTGAAAATTACTAACATTTTTTGGGCACCTGGGTGGCTCAATCGGTTAAGTGTCCAACTTCGGCTCAGGTCATGATCTCAAGGTCTGTGAGTTCGAGTCCCATATCGGACTCCCGGCTGACAACTGAGAGCCTGGAGCCTGCTTCGGATTCTGTGTATCGCTCTCTCTCGGCCCTTCCCCTGTCCACACCTATTCTCTCTCTCTCTCATTCTCTCTCTCATTCTCTCTCTCTCTCTCATTCTCTCTCTCATTCTCTCTCTCTCTCTCTCTCTCTCTCTCTCAAAAAGAAACAAACATAAAAAATTTTTTTGAAGAAAATTAACATTTTTAGATTTGCAGAAATAGCCTTAGAATAATCAGAAGTCCAAGTATCCAAGAGGTCACTTAATATAGCTTATTTACTTAAGCCAATTTTTTAAAAAGTTTGTATTATGTATGTATGTCATCTCTGCTCCCAACATGGGGCTCGAATTCACGACTCTAAGAGTTGTACTGTCCTCCAACTGACCAGCCAGGTGCCACAAGTCCATTTTTTTTCCCTAAAGGATAGAATGGATGAATGTCTTTTTTCGTTTTTGTTTTTTCCAGGACTTGAAGACTTCAAGAACCAATTGTCTTTCTAGGTAACTCAGATCCATGTGAACAAAATGCTTTGCCAGAAAAGTCTCCCTAATGCATAAGCTCAGTGCCTTTTATTATAGGTCATGATCATTGTCTCTGCTTTGCTTTCCTTAAGCCTCAAAGGCTAGTAGTAAATTGCCCCATGGTTTTATTCTCTCGTCAGTGAATTATCCTGATTTATTTAATGTTTTTCCATTTAGTTTCTAAATTTCTTCATTACTCTTATTTCTTTCTTAATTCTTTCTAAACTTGATTATGTAAACCACACTTAGTATTTTTTAGTAGGATCAGGACAATGCTGATCTGAGTGGATAAATGGATTATCTGGTGATTCTTGGGTATATTTTTATTCTTATACCCCAGAGTCATACTACAAAATCATAGACTACTGTGATGCCTTTATTCCTTCTTCCCATGTACTTGCATGTAGATTTAGATATAGCCTCTCTTTTTCTGACCTATTTTACATGTTGGTAGACAAATGGAAAAACCTCTTATTGGTTGTTTTTAGCAGTACAGAATTCGAAGTTACAGTGTGCACGCATAATGCTTTTCTCAGGCCAGTTATATCTGAGATTGATAAATCTTTTCTTTGAAGGGCCAGATAGTAAAAATTTTAGCCTCCGTGGGCCGTAAGGTCTCTGTTACAACTACTCAGCTCTGCTGTTCTAGCATGAAAGAAGCCACAGACAGTAGACAAGTGAATGGGCCTGGTGGTACTCCACTAAAATTTTAGTATGAACAGCAGTGATACTTGAATTCATATTATTTTCACGTCAGAGAATATTACTATTCTTTTTATTTTTTTCCCAACATTAAAAAAAAATGTTTCCAAAACACCTTTTTAGCTTGTGAGTAGTGTAAAAACAGGCAGCCCTCAGGATTTGGTCCTCAAGCTGTATGTGGTTTGCTGACCCCTGAGTTATATGAAAAGGAGGTTTAGTGAGGTACTGAAAATATTTATTAAGCTGCAACATAGCTCTTTGTCCCAGAGTAGTTGTTTTGGTCCCTTGAGTCTATATTTGCTGCTGCAGTTTTTTATGAATCAGATTAATTTCCACTGTTTTCTAATGTTTTTTCTGGTCTGAGTTTAATGCCACTACACTACTCTCGTCCTGTTCAAATACCTGGCAGGTGTTCAAATGATGTTGAGTGAGTGAATGAATGAGAACAGAGGTGGGGGGAGAGGAAGAAAGAGAGACTGCCCAAAATAGAGACAGTTTTATAATTGGTAAAGAGGAAAAATAACTACAAGTAAGCTCTTTGAAAGAAGGGATCATCTATTTGCTCCCATCTCAGGACTTCTGTATTTGCAAGAAAGAAAAAAAAAAATTGAACTGAATGTAATTTTGTTGCACCCCTCCTTTTCCTTTGGTACTGTCTCAGATTTGAGGGCAAGTTTCAATTTTGTGGCCATTTTAGCATACAAACACCTATGCTATTAAAAATACATACGTGTATTTGGGTCACCTGGTTGGCTCAGTCTGTTAAGTGTCTGACTTTGGCTCAGGTCATGATCTCATGGTTCGTGAGTTTGAGTCCCGCATCAGGCTCTGTGCTGACAGCTCAGAGTCTGGAGCCTGCTTTGGATTCTGTGTCTCCTTCCCTCTCTGCTCCTCCCCAACTTGTGCTCTGTCTCTCAAAAAAAAAAAAAAAAAAACAAAAAACAAAAAAAAACAACAACATTAAAAACATTTTTTAAATATATATAAGTATATTTCAGATATATACTATCTAGTATAATTTTGGGGCCATATTGGAATACAAACACCTATGCTATTAAAATAAATACATGTTTATTTTATTATACATATATTATATATATTAAAATATATATATATTTAGATATATACTATCTAGTATAATGAGGTTATATTCTTATATGTGGCTGATTCACTCAGTCAGTAAGAATCTTATTTTAGGGGCACCTGGGTGCCTCAGTAGGTTAGGCATCCAACCCTTGGCTTCAGCTCAGGTCATGATCTCATGGTTTGTGGTTTGAGCCCCGCATCAGGCTCTGTGCTGACAGTGCAGAGCCTGCCTGTGATTCTCATTTTCTCTCTCTCTCTCTCTCTCTCTCTCTCTCTCTCTCTCTCTCTCTCCCCCCGCCCCCCCGTCTCTGCCTCTCCCCTGCTCATGCTGTCTTTGTCTCTCTCAAAATAAATAAATAAAAACTTAGAAAAAAAAAGAATCTTACTTTAAATAAAATGAGGTTATTGGATTTACCAATGGATTCAAATTTACCATGGATCAACTTCTTCAACAGCAATAGACCTAATATTGAAATGTGAACAGCAGCCATGCAAATGCTTACTCTTGATAAGATCAGGGAAAGAATGTGAGTGAATCTAAATAAGTCCTTCCCTATAGTTGAGCTATCACAGAAGTGAAGGACAGCACACTTAGAAAAAATAGTGTGATTTACTCAGTCTAATATGGGGTTAAAAATCCATCCTACTCAATAAAAAGCCTCTTTTTTGTGAAGTAACCTTTTTTAAACACTGTCTCATTGCACCTGTACTTATACTTTTCTAGATATTTATATAAACTTCCCTGGTCTTTTTGACTTTGGAAGAACAGTCCTATTTTGAAGGCCATAATAATACGTATCCTTGTGTTTTCTGTGGCTTCACCCCTTTAAGTATATACAGAGCAATACATTGGAAATGTTTCTTTAAACAAGAAAGAACATAGAAAACCCACCAGTTCAGCAATGCCTAGGGTGTTTTGTATTTCATAGAATGTGACCATTTGGCTGTTAAAGAGTAAGAGAAATATCCAATCCATATCCATTAGAACAACCCAATGAACTGCATTTCCAAGGGCTTGACTTGGTCCAGTTAAATGAGAGACAAGGCAGCTCTCCATCAGATGAGCCAGTTAAGACCACGGCTTTTATTCCATGTGGAGGGAAATTTCATTGGGAAGAGAACAGGTTTATCATTCCAGCACTTTTAAACTATGCTGTTTGGAATTGTAGTTCCATAAAATGGAACCAAATAAAGAGTTTTATGGTGGAAGTCCTTTAGGAAACCCTATGGGATACAGTGTACCGCTAGAGATTCATAGGGCTCATTAGCATATTAAGGGCTCTACCAGTCCTGCAGGAGATAGATGACATTGGGTAGCTGCTTGCTGGTCCTTGGCTGTCCACTGTAGTGCACTTTATAAGGCTAAAAAGAAGTAGCACTTTGTTAACCTAATATGTTACTTTACCCCCAGACTTTGAGATGTGGAAAATTCCCCAAGAAGATAAGATCAAAGTTAAAGAATGTTTTACCTTTTTAAAATACCCTTTCTCTGCTTAGAGATGAAAAACTGTATTATTTCTGACTTTGACTATGATCTTATATATTCTAAACTTGAATTTTTTTAAGGCTTTTGAGGAACTGGCAGTGGCATGTGAAATAAAATATCGTCCCTCCAAATGTTTTGAGAAGGGCCAAAATGTCTCCATTTAACTGGGTCACCTCTGAGATAGGACCATTAATCTACAGCCTTACTTATGCAACACCCAGTGGGAACTCCAGTTATATTAAGGGGTGTTGCGGAAATAGTAAAAAGAAAATTAATTTTTGTTTGCTTCCATTTATAGGATGAATCCATGCTACTTAGCAAGAACACTTCTTGAAATAATAGAGTATGGCAACTCTCAAAAGATGATGGATCCTGGGACTAGTACAGGGTTTCTCGGCCTCAGCATATTGACATTTTAGGGCAGACAGGCCCTTTGTTGTGTTGGGGCTGTCGTGTGCGTGGTGGGGTATTCAGCAACATCCCTTGCTACAGTCTACTCAATGCCAGCAGCGTTCCCCATCCCCTTTCTGGTAGTGGCTATCACAGATGTCTTTAGGCATGGCCAAATGTCCCCTTGGAGGCAAACTCATCCCCAGTTGAGAAGCACTGGCTGACGGCTTCGCTGTGGGCCCCTCTGTTAGGTTATTACCTGATTGCTTTTTTATTTCTACAGGCTTTATGAGCTGGGCCTTAAATCCTCCTAGCACCTGATTGATTTATCTGGAAGTGAACTCCAAATACAACTTGTGAGTCATGAGCTTCCTGCTCATGTTCTTGCCACATTGTTTTAAAAATAAGTTCATATTTGGGGGCGCCTGAATAGCTCAGTCAGTTAAGCGTCTAGCTCTTGATATCGGCTCAGGTCATGATCTCACGGTTCCTGGGTTTGAGCCCCACATTGGGCTGTGTACTGACAGCGCGGATCCTGCTTGGGATTCTCTCTTTCTCTCTCTTGCTCTCGCTCTTGCTCTCGCTCTCTGCCCCTCCCTTGCTCGTGCTCACTCTCTCTTTCTCAAGATAAACTTAAAGTATTTTTAAAATAAATTCATATTTGGTGGAGACCTTTCTCATTCTTATAAAATGTATATTGTGTATAAGGCCTCAGTTTCTGCTCTTCCTAGGGGAGAGCTTGAAATAAGAATGATTTAGATGCCATCACTTCTAATATAGTAATTAAATTATAGGAAAATGCCTTCTAGAATTTTAGATGGATAAGACCAATGGGATGAAATATGAAAAGCATTTTTGAGAAGTGTCTGAATTCTTTGTTTAAATATGTGATTTTATAAGTAAATATTTATTTGGGTGAAAAGAAACAAATAGAATTCACTTTTTTCAAAAAGCTAATTCTTGGTCAGACTAAGGAAAACTGGTCTCTAAGCACACGAGGAGTAGTGACAAATAAGATATTTTTAACACTGAACTTTTCACCCCAGATTCTTGGGCCCGCATCTTTATTTTAACTGAAAGGGATTCAGATAATTTAAAAAAATAAATAAAAAATGTGGACCAGCAGGAACAAGTTATAAAGTTAATGTTGTGAATCTCTGAACTTGGAGAGATCATGTGTATGTTCCTGAATCGCTTGCAAGGCACTCCTTCAATGTAATTTTTAAAAATTTATCAAATTGCTGTTATATTAATAATGACATATATAGTATTTAAATTACCTTTGTCCATATTTTGACATTTTACTCTCTTCCTCTCCTGGTTATTTCCACCTTTCAACTTTATCTCATATTATTCAGATCAGCACACGACGAGAATGGAACTATTCACAAATAACTGCACTGGGCAAGCATTGTTTTTTCACATAAACATGTGCTTGTGCACACAGAAGATAAAGAAAAACAGAAAGAAGGGAAGGGAGAGAGAATCTCCTTTAAGGAGTTGCTGAAAGTATTTGCAACTGCAAGTATAGCTTTTAGTACAATCTTTTTACAGTTCAGTCTATGAGAACATAGTAAAAAAAAAGGAAACGAGAACACTAAGCTTTAAGGGGAAAAGTTGCAAGAAACCAAAGTCTACTGCCCTTAATGAAGCCAGACATTGGAATGATGTGTGGTGAGAAACTCTTGGTTTTCTGCAAACTTGGGTGGTAGGAGCATGGAAACTCTTTCTTCCTTTTGCAGGAGAAGCTGTACAATGCCAAGCATAGCTGGTCTCTGGGTAGGAGGCATACAAAGTGTGGGCACATGGCACCCATCACTTGGGATTTGATTCCTCTTCTGAATCATCAGGACTGGCCCAAGGATGATACAGTGAAGAGTCACAGGTCTTGAGAAGCAGACCCATATTTTATCATTCATTCACTCTGAGACCTCGGGCATCTCTTTTTGTTGACTCGATGTTGTGTAAAATGCTGTGGGAAGTACAAAGATGCTCAGCTCATAGTTCCTGTTCTTTAGGAGCTTTTAATCCATTAAGCCCTCTGGTATAAAAAGTCAACAAAGAGCCATCTCTTCTTGAAAGCTGTGTTCAGGTGAATATTTATTCCTCTTTGCATTTAGAGCTTTCGGTCTTACTAATGTTCAGGCAGAGAACAAAGAATGATGAAAAGCATTATTCTAATGCATATCTTTAATTCATTTATTTTGTGCACCTGCTTCCTAGTTAGGGAGGAAATTATTAATGACAGGATTACAATTTATAAACCTTTTCTTAGGTTTTAATGTATTATTTTGAAATGATCTGAGAAAATTATGTTCAATATATTAAAATGATCTGTTGAATATATATTCAGCATATTGAAATCTCTTCTCCTCTACTAAACTATTAACTTATCAAGGGCAGAGTATATGCCGTATTCATATTTGGAACCATAGTGTCCTCACATATGGTAGGAAATTAGCAAAGGCTGAACTGAACAGGGCTTAAGAAATGTGATGTGTGATCCTAAGATCAGGAGAATGCATGATGATAATTGCTTGTGATTTTAAAATGTCAGGTTAAATAAGTTTATAAAAAGTCACATCCCCACTGTCTAAGAGGTGACCAAGGTGGCTCTTAGGAGATTATCTAAGAAGTTAGCTTTCTAGGATTGCAAAGGAATAAGTATTATTTTTCCCTTGAACAGTTCTTTTTGTGCCTGGAGAGAATAGGGTTGGCTTGCCCACTCATCTTTGATTCTGGCATGCAAGAGAATATCCATATATACAGAGGACCTCCGTGTTCTTATTTATTTGTTTGTTTTTACCTGATCTTATCTCCAAAAGGATAGGAGTTGGAAAAACTCCAGTAAGAATTACATACCTAGTCACCATGCTGGCCCGAGTCTTCTGGTCCCCTTGCCTGGTCTTTTCTTAAGAAATCATATCCTGAGCTGGTTTCCAACCCCAGTTGCTAACAACATGTCAGGTAAATAATAAATGAGGCAACATATGCATTTCTTATGTGCCATGGAAGGCTTGCTCTGAGTAAATAAGAAAGCATTCAGAGGATAGTGAGAGGTTATGAAGGATTGTTTCCATCAAGCTTTCCAGCCCATCTGGTCTATAACAGATTTCACCCAAGCAATTTCTTTTGTCACCAGGAATTGTTTTTCCTCACCCCTGGGTGGGAGGAATCGTGAGAGTAAAATGTGATTTCTACCAGTAGGTTCGGAAAATGCTGACAAATGGCAGGAAATTCAAGGAGACGGAATCAAAAACACGATTACTCTTTAAGCGTTGCATTGTATTGCTTAAAAACTTTCTTCCGTTTGTGCCTCTTCGGATGAAGCAGACTGTAAAAGATTTCACTTGACTGAATTCTGCAATTTCTCACACTTTGAATTCTCCATTTCACCTCCTTAATACTATATATGTTTGTGTAGGTGGTTAATTAATATATTTAAGTGCAATGAAGCCACATGTAGCTTAATTCAACTAAATAATTGAACTTTGTTTATAATAAGGATATTTTTCTAAAGCAGGGGCCAGCAATTTTGTCTCTAAAGGGTCAAGTAGGAAATATTTTTGGTTGTGTGCATCTCTCTTGTCTAATATACATGATAATACGAAAACGAACAGACATGGTGTGTTCCAATAAACCTTTACTTACAAAAACAGGTAGCAGGCTGAATGTGGCCCACAGGCCTGCACTTTACTGACCCTTGTCCAACAAAATGCGCAGTGGGAAGGAAGCCAACTGTCTAGACAGCACCCAGCAATCTTTGTGTAAACACGTTTATAAGCAAGTTCAGCTTAAAGAAATATTTAAATTCCTTGAGCACTAGATCTTTTTTGTTCCCCCAGGCCACATATGAATCAATTGTCATTACCAAATAAGAAAATAATGTCTTTGTCACCATGAAACACTGCCCCCCCCCCCATTATTCCCCTTAGCATCTCTCTCTTTTGCTCAACTGCTTGGTGATAAACCTTACTGGTGAGAAGGGCCAGAGATTTACTGCCAGAATGACTTAGCATCCTCAAACCCCTGCCTTGCAGCTCTTGAGAAAGCTTCCAAGCTCAGCTGGCCGCCTGGGCTGGCGCTCTGTTACTGTGGGTTAGAGTGGGTATCACATTTCTAATGGATTAGCTGACTACTGGGAATGCAGAAAGGGTTTTGAAGTCTCTTAACTTCTAAATGCAGCACATAAATGGAGTTCTATGAATATTTAATTTGAGTGCAAGACCTGAAGTTCTTTGCAATTAGTTTAACTGTTGCTTTCAAGAGGGAGAGAGGGAGGGAGGGAGAGAGAGAGGGAGGGAGGGAGGGAGGGAATATCCTTAGCATTTTAGGATTCACAGTGCCCTCTTTGTTTCCTTTAGTTTGGAACTTTGTGTGAGCTGGGTCATGGCCACTTTTGTAAGACGTTCAGACTCCATTCCTTTATTGGGTACATCTAGTGCATGTCTTCTCTCGGCTGTTAGGAAATAGCTGGAGTTTTCAAGTACGATATCTCTTACATCTTCCATTAGCAATCGTCTTGGTGAATCTCAGCACAACCCAGGGAGTCAGGCTTGCTTAATGGACTGGCAGCGTCTGCTACAGATTTCAGCTGCTTACCTTTCCAATGAGATGAGCAGCTTATTAGAAGAACAATCTGGCTTGAAAACCCAGTTGATTTCCTTGTGTCCTTTGATACAGAAATGCTAGAAAAATGTGCCGGTAGGTAGCAGGCTCTCAAAAAATGCTTGACCAAATCAATTCCAAGGTCTTAATCTTAGTTCTTTCTCTAACAGTATATTTTTAAGTAGGACTAAATCTTTCTGAGTGTTTCCTCATTTATGGCACAGGAGAATTTCATAAGGTGATTTTAGGTTCCTTGTGGCTCTTAATTTGGATACTTCTCTGGGCTCACCAATTTGCTAGGTACCAAAATGCTTGTAAATTATTATAACTCACTGACCTCTAGAAAGTATATCATTAATTAGGAAAGAAACAGAAACACATAAAATAGCTAGGAAAAATAAAATGCATTATATAATCAAGAATGACTAATTTTGTTTTCAGAAGAGATTTATTCACTGTGAATGAATGTGGGAAGAGCTGATGGAAAAAGGAGAATCCAAGGCGGGGGGTGCGGGTCACTCATAGAGAAATCAGGCTGTTAAAAAAAAGGGAAAGGAGAAATTTCCAGGAGGGTCATTAAGATACAGAAACCAGGAAAGAAAATGGTGTCTACCAAGGAAGATGGGAGATTTGATAATCCCAAATTTAACCCTTTGTTGACACTGGAATTGCTATGCCATGGACATGCTCTTTTCTTCTTTAGTGACTCTTTTCTCCTTCCTTTTGTCTCGTATCTCCTTTCTTTATTTTGAAGTGTACATGGTAGACGTATCCTTCAGATTATTGTCTTCACCAAATCTTCTTGAGACCAACTAGGTGCGTGAACTCAGGCTTTAATCTGTTGCTTGCTTTGACCATTGCAGGAGTTTCTATTTATTTATTCGTTTGTTTGCTTATTTTCATTTACTTTTTAAAATTTATATCCAAGTTAGCATATAGTGCAACAATGATTTCAGGAGTAGATTCCTTAATGCCCCTTACCCATTTAGCCCATCCCCCCTCCCACACCCCCTCTGGTAACCCTCAGTTTGTTCTCCATATTTATGAGTCTCTTATGTTTTATCCCCCTCCCTGTTTTTATATTTTTGCTTCCCTTTCCCTGTGTTCATTTGTTCTGTGTCTCAAAGTCCTCATATGAGTGAAGTCATATGATATTTGTCTTTCTCTAATTTTGCTTAGTATAATACCCTCTAGTTCCATCCATGTAGTTGCAAATGGCAAGATCTCATTCTTTTTGATTGCTGAGTAATACTCCATTGTGTGTGTGTGTGTGTGTGTGTGTGTGTATATATATATATATATATACACACACTACATCTTCTTTATCCGTTCAT